>NC_087472.1:52496010-52796010 GCF_036321535.1 Camelus dromedarius | reverse complement strand
GTGCTTTTTTTATCATTTATTAAAAAAAATAGACTGCTCCCTTTATGATTATTTTTAATGAATGCAGTCTATCATCTCTAGGCTTCCCATAGGTACATGGGACTTAATCATCCCTTCTTTATGAAGGAATTGCAAGCATTCAATGATATTTAACTGATTCTAATTACAAAAACAAAATCTTATATGTGTTCTGTATACTTGTTTAAAACCAGTAAACCACCTACCATAGATACTTCATCATTATATTTTCCTTAATAAATCTTTTAGCAGCAATTATTAGAGTTCCAGATTATGCTAATCAGTATCAGGTCAATGTTTAATTTGATTAGCAACTTCAGGTCCTATAGAAGCAGGCTCATTTCCTGTTGACCCCAAGTCAAAATGATTCTCCTCGTAAGACACCTACTTAAATGTGTAGCTCTTGGATTGACTTACAATGCTCTTCTCACTCTTCTTTCTTTGTATAACTAATTTTCATGATCAAAATTCTCCATTATTCCATTATAAGACAATGCTTTTAAGATTAGCTTCTGTGTCAGTTAAGATCATAAGAATGTAGATGCTGACATGGAGCTAGCAAAGCAAGAAGTTTATTTTGTATAATACCTATGAATATAAAATATGGAAGAAGACTTTAGTCTTCAAAACTGATCTAATATATGTAAAATAAAAAGGGAGAGGAATATGTTTGGACAGGAAGGCCTTCAAGTAGTGATGCAGATCTGATATCTAGGCCAATTCAAGGGTAATCACCAGAGCAAAACTACTTATTAGAGAATCCTAAATTGTGTATTTTCGCCATGCTCATTCATTGTCTGGTACTGTCTGGAAAGAACAACATCTCACTGTTAAAGTGAACCTGGAAACTGAAGCTGTTAACATCTGGAAAATAACAGTTAACCACACTCTTTGTATTTACTGAGTTCTTTTATTAAGGTAAATCCAAGTGGTATCATGATTGCTACAGCTATACAAGGTCTTCATAAATCCATTTTCCTCCTCTTTCCATTAGTATCATTTTTTTTTAAGAATGAAAGATTGAGTTAGCCTAAGAAACATCAACAGATATAAACCTCAAGGTAAAAAGAAAATATTTTAAGTGTGGAAAAAGCATATTAGGGAGAGTTCTTAAAGTACTTGTTGAGTGGTTTAAATTAGATTAATGATACCCTAGGGAATGGCTGTATCAAAACAAAGGATCATACCTGAACTTAAGCATAACATATTAAAAATGCTTTATAATAATTCTTTCTATTGATGTGCAGTTTATAATACATGGGGGGTAAATAAAATTAAATGAGGATAATCAGAAAAAAAGCTACTTTAACAGGAATGCCTTTATAATGTTGCTGGGCCTAGATGAGCATGGTTTCAGTAGGAATGGATTGGGAGAAACAGATTTTAGAGATGTGATATAGAAATAACTGTCAGAATTTGATGATGGGAAGGGTGACAACGTCCAAAAGGTAAGGAATTAAAAAGAAGTACAATCAGAATCAAAGACTTTTCAAGCCCCTCCTCCACCAAAAGCTAGTGTGTATGTAAGAGAGCATGAACACTTTAAAATCACAAAAGGGATGGTAGGCTATTTTCAAATGAAATATAAATGGTACTTTAGTCATAAAATGCAGTATAAAACTGATTCAATAGTTCAGTGATAGAAAATCTAAAAAAATGGTAATGTAATATGGAGGATTGAATGTAACACTCCAAAACAAAATATTTTACATTATAGATTGAAAATAGGAAACTTAAATTTGAAGAATAGCAGATGATTAAAAAATACCACAACTAAACTGATACGTAGACATCTCATAACAAAATTGTAAATTATATCTACAAAGACAAAATGTAAAAGGAATTTGATTATCTATGGAAAAACAACAATTAAAATGACAGAAGATGTCTCTATAACAAAAATAGTGATACATGAGACAGAGGCCAAGGTAGAGTAGAGAGACTCACAGCTCACCCTCTCCCACAAATACACCAAGAGTTACATCAAAGCCACTGAATTGCACAGAATACTTACCAAACTCTGGCAGAGTGTCTCTTGTTTGATATATGGGAGGATTCTCATAAAATCCTGTAAGAAAAAAAAAAGCCAAAAGAAAAAAGAAAAAAATTTACACACTACCTCCCTTAACTGGCCAGTGCCTGATTTCAGAAACTTACCAGCCTTACTGTCCTGCAGAGAGGGTGTGGCAAAGTAGTAAAGGCACCCTCATGCTGGGATGTCACATCTCCAACCAGGAGGTCAGAAGGGACAGAAGTGGAGCTTCCGAGGCTAGGAGGAGAATGTGGCAGCCACTTGGTAGACAGAACTGAAGTGGGAGGAAAGTGGGCAGGGTACAACCACTGAAGGAATAACACAGCAATTGAGGATGGGACAAACTGGTTAAAGGCAAGATGTCAGAAGATTTGACTTCCAGTAGACCTTGAGCATCATGGAGCACCCACAGGCACCATAACAGTTCCTAGGTTGACCATAAAAGGCCAAAAAGTAGGTGAGGGTGCATTTCCTGGAAATCCTCACCTCATCACCAAAGTAGTTGGAATACTCCTCCTACTTATTAGCATATGAAATTATTGAGCCCATAAAACCTAACAATCGCATGCCTTGTAGTCGCTCTGTCGCTCTGTCTCTTGCCTTCTGAGATGACCCACACTCTGTCTATGGAGTACATATCTACTTTTACTTTAAACTAAATACCCTACACCTCTCAGCTTCTCTCCTTCTCATCTTTCAGAGATGGCCCACATTCTGCCTATGGAGTGTGTATCTCCTAAGACGTTTCCCTTCTGAATGAGACAGACCACACTCTGTCCATTGAGTGTGTATCTCTCTAAATAAACTTGAATTCACTTTATCATGCCTTGCTCTTGAATTCTTTCCTGCAAGAGGCAAGAACTTATTCTCCCACAACATCTTTGGTGAGCCAGCCAGGAAGATTCAGTGTCTCAGTCTCTCACCTCCCTTGTGCTTGAAGGTCCGTGTCTGTCTGTCTCTCTCTTGCACAAGCACATGCACATGTCTCTGCACCCCTAGCTCACTCTTACTTTTGGAACTTACTCTACTGGAAGTGGGGGAAAATAAATTTGCTAGGCATTTCCCAACCCTGCCAACCCTGTAGGTGGGTCTTGCACTTCTTGTTGTTGCATATGCATGGGGATTGTTAGGAATTGTTATGAGAGGTTACCAGGCATTCTCACAAGTGGCTATGGAACCAAACCATAGGAGCCTTTCTTAGACTATAAGAGTTTTTGCTATGGCTATGGCCACCAAGATCCCTTTGGGAGCTTCCTTGCACAACAAGTGGTCTATTGGCATACTCAGGTGCTGGGAGAGGGGACCATCATTCTGTGCCACATGGTTGGGGCCATGATGGTGGGTAAGGCCAGTGTCATGTCATGGCTGCCATCTTTTGTCACCGCATGGTGTCCAGGCATCCAGCCAGCCACCTTCATGCACTCGGATCCATTCATACCTCACCCTCACCTCACCCTCTTGGGGCAAGGCAGCTCAAGGCAGCTTACATCAAAAGCCAGGTAGAGCACATGGCCACACCCTGGGATACATGTCCCAGAGGTGACCCACGTCTGCTACTGCCACACTTGCCCCCAAGAATTGTGTAGCTGGGGGTATCCTCACGAGGTTGTCAGGTCCTCCATTCCCCTAAGTGCTGACACAGTGTTTCCACCTCACACTGCCATACTCCTGTGCACAACCCCATGATGCCCACTGGATGTAGCACATGTAGGAGGGTTGGGGTAAGGGGTGCACTGATGCTCAAGGGCACTGCCCACAAAAGAGAAGGGAGAAGAGAAGCTTTTACACACTACCTCCCTTAACTGGCCAGTGCCTGTTTTCAGAAACTTACCACCCTTACAGAGAAGGGAAGCTGGGACTTAAACAGGCCCTAGAACTATGAGGATGTCTGTTCCAGGGAGATACACCCTGGAACACAGGATTAATCATTGGCTATAGAATGCCTCAAGGAATGTTCTGGGTACTGTAGACCCAGGAGAGGACAAGGGCATATATCCAGAGGGAACCTTAATTCAAAGAGATATATGCATCCCAATGTTCATAGCAGCAGTATTTACAATATCCAAGGCATGGAAACAATCTAAATATCCATCAATAGATGACTATTGAAATTTGTGGTATATTTATGAATTGGAATATTACTCAGTCATAAAAAATAATAAAATAATACCATTTGCAGCAACATGTATGGATGGACCTGGAGACTGTCATTTTAAGTGAAATAAGTCAGAAACACAAAGAAAAATACCATATGCTATCACTTATATGTGGAATCTAAAATAAGAAACAAACTTATTTGCAAACAGAAATAGACTCTCAGACATAGAGAACAAACTTGTGGTTACCAGAGGGGAGCAGATGGAGGGGGTAAATTGGGAGTTAGAGATCTGCAGATACTAACATATATATAAAATAGATAAACAAGTTCATGCTGTATAGTGCAGGGAACTATATTCAATATCTTGAGTAACTTATGGTGAAAAATAATATATGTATGTTCATGTATGACTGAAGCAATGTGCTGTACACCAGAAATTGGCACAGCACTGTAAACTGACTATACTTCAACAACAACAAAAAATATATATATACAAAAAAAGAAAAAGTCAACCTAATTATCAACTAATAAAAGGTACATAGCAGACAAATATTTAAAGTGTTGATGAATATTTATTATGTCATTTTAGAAACCTATATGCATCTATAAATATCTAACAAATTATTCAAAGTGAGATTGTAATAAAAACATTTTCAGAGGAAGAAATACAAAAAGATTTAAACTTCAAAATGTCACTAAAATGACTGCTTATATATATAATTTAAGAAGCAGAAAAATAAACCAAGAAGTAAATATAAATGATGAAGTGAAAATTAAGATTAAAGCACAATACCACTTATATTAGCAGTCCTAAAAATGAAATATTTGGAAAGAAATTTAAGGAAAATTTACAATTTCAAAATTCTGATGAAAGAAATCAAAAGCTTAAAAAAGGAATTGATATACCATGGTTATAAAGAGGACAATTAAATATTGTCAAGATGTCAGTTCTTCTCAACTTAGTCTACAGATTTAGTGAATTCTCAAATAAAACCACAACAAATTACTTTATAGATAAGAAAAAACTGATTTTAGTTTATATGGAGAGACAAAAGACCTAGAATAGCCAACACAATGTTAATGGAGAAAAATAAAGTTGGAGAACTGATGCAATCGGACTTCAGAATTCTACAAAGCTACATTAATCAAGACAGTATGGTATTGGCAAAAGAATAGAAAAATAAATGGAAAAGAAATGAGAACTCACATAAACATAGACAATGTAGGATTGCAAAAGAGCAAAGTTAATAAAATAGAGCAAAAAAATAATTTCAATAAATGGCGATGGAGCAACTGAACATCAACAAGCAAAAAAAATTAACCTGGACACAAACCTTAGACCTATCACAACAATTAACTCAAGATGGATTGTAGTTCTGAATGTGAAGTACAAAATTTTAAATCTCTTAGAAAATAAAATAGGGAAAAAAAACTAGATGACCTTAAGCATGGTGATGATGTTTTTATACAAAAACACAGGCATAATGAATGACAGAAACAAGGTTGTACTGTGTAGCACAGGGAAATATATACAGGATCTTGTGGTGGCTCACAGCGAAAGAGAATGTGACAATGAATGTATGTATGTTCATGTAAAACTGAAAAATTGTGTTCTACACTGGAATTTGACACAACATTGTAAAATGACTATAACTCAATAAAAAATGTTTAAAAAAGAATCAATAATCTGCACTTAGTTAAAATCAAAAACATTTGCTCTTCAAAATATAAAGTCAAGTGAATGAGAAGACAAGTCCAAACTAGGAGAACATATTTTAAAAAGACACATCTGATAAAGTACTACTATTCAAAATATATAAATGATTATTTAAACTCAACAATACAGAAACTATCCTATTAAAAATGGGTTAAAGACCTTAGCAGGCACCTCTTTAAAGAAGATATACAAGGGCAAATAAGCACATAAAAGAGATGTTCTACATCACATGTCATCAGGAAAGTTCAAAATTAACGGCAGTATAACAATAGTATACATATATTAGAGTGGTCAAAATCCAGAACAGTAACATCAAATATTGGCAAAGATATTGAACAATAGGGACTCTCATTCATTTTTGGTGGGAATGCAAAATGGTACATCAACTCTAGAAGACAGCTTGGAAATTTTTTACAAAACTAAACACACTCTTACCACATGATCCAGTAGTTCTGCTCCATGGTTTTTACCCAAAAGAGTTGAAATGTTATGTCTGCACAAAAACCTGTACACAGATGTTTGTAGAAGATTTATTATTAACTACCAAAATATGGAAGCAACCAAGATGTCCTTCATTGGGTTACTGGATAAATAAAAGTTGATAATACAGACAATGGAATATTGTTCAGTGCTAAAAAAAAAAATGAGCTGTGAAACCATGAAAAGTCATGGAAGAAACTTAAATCCATATTACTAAGTGAAAAAAAAAATCTGACAAGGCTACATATGGTATAATTCCAACAAGATGATATTCTAGAAAAGGTAAAGCAATGAAGACAGTAAAAGAATTAGTGATTGTTAAGGGTTAGGTATAAGGTGAGATGAATAATTTGAAAACAGAGGATTATTTAAGTCTATGAGTCTGTTTCTGTTTTGTATTTATGGTTTTTAATTTTTTTTTTATTTTTAAACTTGTGGTTGCCAAGGGGGCGGGGGGTGAGAAAGGACAGACTGGGATTTCAAAATGTAGAATAGATAGACAAGATTATACTGTATAGCACAGGGAAATACATACAAGATCTTATAGTAGCTCACATAGAAAAAATGAGACAATGAATATATATATGTTCATGTATAACTGAAAAATTGTGCTCTACACTGGAATTTGACACAACATTGTAAAATGTTTATAAATCAATAAAAAATGTTAAAAAAAAAGAAAACAGAGGATTATTAGAGCAGTGAAACTACACTCTGATGATACTATAACTGGGGACACATGTCATTATACAGTTTTCCAAACCTATGGAATGTGCAATACCAAGAGTAAACTGTAATGTAAACTATGGACTTTAGGTCATAATGATGGGTCAGTGTAGCTTTATCAGTTGTAACAAATGCCCTACTCTAGTGGAGGATGTTGTTAATGGGATAGGCTCTGGGAAATCAATATGCCTTCCACTCATTTTACTGTGAACCTAAAATTGCTCTAAAAATAACATTAAAAAAAAGCAATATAAGATACAAGAATAAATAGTAAGAGAGTGGAATTTCATGTGATGAAATAAGGAGCTTAGTGGACCATCACTCAGTAAAATAACAATTTTACCAATAAAAAATTAATTTTAAAATAATTATTAATTTCTGGAAATTGTCCTAGTGGCACACAATCAATGAAGAATCATTTATTCAAGGAAATCTACTAGTCATGTTCGTGAGAATGTCAAAGTAAGGACCACTAAAAATTATCTGTCTATAAAGAAAACATTAATATTTGAAAAACTTTAAAGAATCAAATTCTTCACACCTTTGGAAATTAACCAAAAGATGTAACGATTTAGGGATTATTTATTCAAGAAAACTACCTAAATCTTGATAAGAACAGCAAGCTTTGTGATGTTTAATTTTCTCTACTCATTTGTCCTACTCCTCAGCTCCATGGTAGCCTTGAAAATTAACAGACCCTAATAATGCTGAAAAACAGTACCCTGGAAGTCACTGAAAGGGACAGAATGGGGCTTGAGCTCTTTCTAAGTTCTCCTTTAAGAAAATGATAATTATTTGACTTGTATAGGATTTCTCTAGAAGATCTCACTCAAAAGTTTTGTGTTTATTTAGCTAGACAATGAATTCAACCAGTGCTTTCTTTCTCCAGGGATGTTTGTTCAAAACTATTGATGGCAGTTTCCTAACATTACAGTTTCCTGAGGCAGTAGGCAAGAGTTAGGACAAACAGTAGGCTAATCAAAGAACTTAAATTAAGATATAAGATTTCCACAGGAGACTTTTATAAACCTTCAACTTATTCCTGGCTATATAGAAAGCCACATGCATACTTGTGTGTATGCTCAGGGTTATGTGAAAACTCAAGTCTGTGCACATGAAGAGAAAAAACCTGGAGAAGCTTTATGCTGTCAGCTCTGGTTTTCCTTGAGTCTATGGACAAGCAGGAAACAAAGGGTAAGACAATGTTGTCAATTGACTGACTAAATGTTGAAGGAGTGCCCTAGTATACACAGCCACAATGCAAAAATTGGGAGACAAGTTGTTTTCAGATGTTTAATGATTCAAATGTCCAACCATTATCTTGCCACTGAGATAACTGACCAGAGCCTTTAGTGGTCACATAAAAAAAAACAGACTTTATATAATTAATATAATTATTTCAGAGAAGTATAAAAATTAACAACAGCAAAGAACAATGAAAATAACCTAAAGACAGGGGAGAATCTGATATACTGAGTTGGCACATTGTATTATTTATAAAATCCATTTATCAATTTTTAAATATTAGATATGCAAAATATAAGAATTCATGACATATATAGGAAAAAAAGGAATTTATAGAAACTTCCTGAGGAAGCCCAGACATTGGACCTACTAGACAAAGACTGCATCAGCAATTTTAAATATTTTGAAAGGATAAAGAAAATCATGTCTACAGAATTAGAGAAAAATGAGATCAATGTCTCACTAAATAGAAAAGAGCTATAAACAGAGTATATAAAAATAACTAAATGGAAATTATGGAATTAAAAAGTTGAATAACATAAACAAAATATTCACTAAAGGACCTCAACAACAAATCAGAGCAGGCAGAAGAAATAATCAGTGAATGTGAAGAGGGATGAATTGAGATTATTCATTCTGAAAAACACACACACACACACACACAAGCCAAAAAACAGAAACAACCCCCCCAAAAAAAGAGCAGAAAGAAAAAACAGAATCTTAGAGACTTATGGTACACCATCAAGGTTACCAAAATATGCATAGTGGGAGACCCATAAGAAGAGATATAGAAAGAGAAAGAAAAAATGCTTTAAAAATAATAGTTTGAAGATCCTAAAATTTGAGGAAAAATATTCAGCTACACATTTAAATAACTGAATGAAGACCAAGTAGAATAAAATAAAAGACAGCAACATCTAGACAGATAATATTTTTGAAGAACAAAACAAAGAATCTTGAAAACAGCACTAGAGAAACAATTAATCATATACAAAAGGTTCTCAATAAAATTAACAACTGACTCTTATTAGAAATAAATGAGTCCAAAAGATAGCAGAATTTAAAATGAGGAAAGAAAATGACAGTCCATCAAAAATTCTTTATCCTTCAAAATGACATTTTAAGGACAAGTTAAGGTATTCCAAGATAAACGCAAACATAAATTTTATTACTAGGAAAAATCCTAAACAAAATAGACTAAATATAGCTCTTTAGGATGAAAATAAGTCACTAGACAGTTACTTGTATCCACATGAAGACATAAAACACATGAGTAAAGGTAAACCATAGATAAATATAAAAGACAAAATCAATGTAAGTTTTGTTGTAACACTGTTTCTCCTATGTGATTTATAAGATAACTGTATAAAGCAATAATTATTAATCTGTGTTGTTCATCATGCAGTGTATAAACATACAGTTTTTATGGTAACACAAAGAAGAGAGGAGTGAATGAAGTTACACAGGAAAAATTTTTCTTTGTATATGTTTGAATTTAAGTTGTTATTCATCCAAGATAGTTATAACAAAAGATGTTAGCTGTAGCAAACAGAGCAACCCATTAAAAAAAAATAACTCCAAAAATATGGTTAAAAAACCACAAGGGAATTAATATAGTGTATTAGAAAAAAATCTATTAATACAGAAGGAATAATAGAGAAACAGATGAATAAAAGGTGAATATTATATAGAGAAAACAAATAACAAAATAGTAGACATAAAATCTACCTTATCAGGAATTACAATAAATGAAAATGAATTAAAAACTCAAATTTAAAGGCAGAGATAGGCAGAATAAATTAGGGGAAAAAAGATACATATATATTCTGCATATAAGACACAAAACACAAATAGGTTTGACATAAAAAGTTTGAAACCAATTTACCATGCAAACAGTATCAAAAAGAGAATAGGAGTTGTTATAATAATATCAAACAAAATGGACTTTGACACAAATTCTTACTAGAAACAAAGGACATATTTTAATGATAAAGGGTCAATTCATCACATATATGAGAAATATAAACACATATGCACCAGTCAGGTGCTGAATTTCATTCCTTCAAAAAGTTTATACATTGAAGTCCTAGCCCTCAATACCTCAAAATGTAACCATTTATAAAGAAATATTGTCTAAAGAAGTAATTAAATTAAAAGCATATTGCTTGAATTGGTTCTAATCCTATATGACTGGTGTCATTATAAGATGAAAAAATTTGGACACAGACAGAGGGAAGATACAGGGAGAAAACATCTGTCTACAAGACAAGAAAAGAGGCCTGAAACATAATCATCCCTCACAGCCTTTAGAAGCAACCAAAAGTGCCTCCAAAATAAAATACATTTCATTTGTTTAAGCCACCTAGTCTGTGATATGTTGTTGTGAAAGCCCTAGAAAATGAATACAGCACCTAAAAACAGAGCTCCAAAATACACAAGGCACAAACTTTCAGAAATGAAGGGGAAAGTAGAAAATTCGAAAATAATAGTTGGAGACATTGATGTCTCATTTTCATTAATGAATAGAAAAGCTAGTCAGAAGATTAGCAAGGAAACATATTTGAAAAAGTGATAGAAAGCAATTATACCTAACAGATATCTACTGAACACTCTCCCTAACAAGAGTAGAATCTATATTCTTCTGGAATACACATGGAACATATTTCAGAATAGATCATACAGTGAACCATGGAATCTTCTCCATTCATTTAAATTGAACCTATGGGAAATATGTTCTATAACTGCAATTAAGTAAAATTAGAAATTAATAAAATAAGTATTTAGGGAAATCTCAAATATGAAAAAAAAGACACCCAATCCTAAATAACCAATAGGTCAAAGAAGAATTCACTGAAAGATAGAAAATATATTGAAACAAGTAAAAACTTAGACACAGCATACAATAACATCTGGAATACAGCTAAAGTAATGTTTATAGGAAAAATTATAACTACATCAAAAAAAAAGTTTTAACCTACATTTAAAAAGGAGATAGATAACAAATTTAAAAAAAAAAAAAACTTAACCATCCACCTTGGGTGAGAGAACACTATACCAAAGCAAGCAGAAAGAAGGAAACTATAAAGATTAGAGTGGAAATAAATGGAATGGAGACTAGAAAATCAATTGAGGAAATGAATGAAACAAAAAGTGGGCTCTCTGAAACGATCAACAAATTGACAAATCTCTAGACTGGCCAAGAAAGAAAAGGTTAAAATCACTAAAATCAGGAGGAAAAAAATGAACAATGGCCATCACTACCAAATTTACAGACAGAGAAGATTTTAACTGAATACTGTGAGCACCTATGTGGTAACAAATGAGATAACTTTCAAGAAATGGGCAAATTACACAAAGAAACAGAAATGTTGAAATTAGTCCAAGGAGAAATAGAATAACAAGTAGATCTATGAAGAGTAAAGAGCCTGAATCAGTAATCCAAAATTGCACATTAATTTCTGGATGCCTTCACTGGTGAATTCTATCAAATGTTGAAAAAAATAAATACATCAATTCTCTACAAACTCTTTCAAAACTAGAAAATGAGGAAACACTTTCAAACTCATTCTTTGAGTCCAGGATTACCTTGATATAAAATCCAGGCAAAGACACTATAATAAAATGGCATACACACATGACATTTAGAAGCAAATATCTACAGCAAGTTATTAGAAAACTGAATCTAACATTATATAAAAAGGATTATATATCATCACCAAGTTGTATTAATTCCAGGAATGAAAGGTTAATTTAACCCACAAATATTAATTATTACAATAAACCATATTAATAGAATAAAAAAAAAACAATACTTACCTTATGTCAGAGACACAAGGAAAGGATTTGACAACATCTGACATAATTTCATGATAAAAATTCAACAAATAAGAAATGTAAGGGAACTTCCTAAATTTGATAATGAGCACCTAAGGAAATCTCACAGCTGATATCACACTTCCTATCTGATACCTCAGGCTCAGGATCTAGAAAAAGATGCATGTTCTGCACACATATACCCAGCATCATACTGGATGTCCTAACCAGGGAAATAAGGCAATAAAATGACGTTAAGAAGCAATCATAGTGGAAAGGAAAAGAGAATCTCTGTTTACAGATGACATGCACTTTTATATAAAAAATCCTAAGGAAACCACTAAAAACTATTTGAATCATTAAATGAATTCAATAAAGTTTCAGGATATGAGATAAATATACAAAAATCAATTACATTTTCTCTAGCATGAAAATTCTGAAAATGAAATTGAAAGAAATTCAATTTACAATAGCATCAAAAGTATTGTATACTTAGAAAAATATATCAAAAAGTGCAAACTGTTTCTGAAAACTAAAAAGCACAATTGAAAGAAATTAAAGACCACACTAAATGAAAGGAAATCTCATGTTCATGGATCATAAAACTTAATATTGTTAAGATGGCAACACTCCCCAAATTAATCTCAAAATTCAATACAATCTCTATGAAATCTCAAGTGGGATAAAATATGCAAATTACATAACTTATAATAGAATTGTATCCAGACTATAGAAAGACAGATAACCCAGTTAAAAAGTGGCAAGAGTCTGAATAAACATTTTCCCAAAGAAGATATACAGATGGCTAATAAGAACATGAACATTTTCTCAGTATTCTTAGTCATTAGAAAGATGTAAATAAAAACCACAATGAGAAGCTACTTCTCACATACTAGGATGGCAATTAAAAAAAAAGTCAGACAGGATCAACAGTTGGTGAGGATGTGGAGAAATTGGAATCCCCATATGCTGTTGATAGTAATGTAAATACTGCAAACACTTTGGAAAATAGTTTTGTCAATTTATCAAAAAGTTTATCATAAAGTTCCCATATGACTTCGAATTTCCACTTCTAGGCATCAACTTAGAAGAAACAAAAGCATATGTCCACATAAAAACTTGTACATAAATATCCATAGTAACATTATTTACAATACCCAAAAGTGTCAACAACTTCAATGTATATCAGCTGATGACTGGATATATCCATGCAATAGAATTCAGTAATAAAAGGAAAATACACAATAAAAGGGAATGAAATACTAACACATGCTGCAACATGGATGAACCTTGAAAATATTGTGCTAAGTGGAAGAAGTCAGTCACATGAACAATAAATTGCATCATTCTATTCATATGAAGAATCCAGAATAAGCCAATCTATGTAGAAAAAAAAGTAGGTTAGTGCTTGCTTAAGGCCAGGGAGTCAGGAAAGTGGTAAGAATGGGTAGTGAAAAACAAAGTTTACCATGTACCTTTTCAGGGTATCAGAAATATTTTCACATTGAATTATGGTTACATTTGTGCTAATTTGTTAACGTGCCAAAACTACTATACTATACACTTGAAATTTATTAATTATATTGTATGTGAATTATATCTGTATTTTAAAGTCCATTTTATAAAAAGAAGCAATGATGAGAACAGAAATTTTTAAACATGTAGCTTAATCTATAATAAGAATTGGCTATGAGAATAACAGTGACTAATAAGGGGGATTTAAAAATAAAGTGATACCAAAATACTAGACAACTATTAACATGTGAAGTAAAGAAGGAAAGGGTCATCCAAATAAAATGTTATGAATTCCTTATAGTGATAATGAGAAGAATTGAGATCTGAATTGTTTCTTAAACAAAATGCTCTTGTAAAACTGTAAAATAACACTAAATTAAAAATAATGGAATGGAAAAAAAATCCACAATTGTATAGGGAAAAGAACATAAGGATTAATTTCCTATCCATAATAGAAAAGGAATGGGTGAGAGAGAAGCACAAGTGGAGCACTGGAGAAATATTGGTGAACACAGGACTGAAACAGTCTGTATTCAAGTCTTGGTCCCACTGATAGTCTAAGTATTTAATCTTGGGCAAATTAAATTACCTCCTTATTTTTCATGTTTATTATTAAATTGGGAAAACAATATTTATGTATTATAATGTATTGTTGGAAATAAATTAGGTTGTGCAGGTAAGGTGCTTATTTAGAACAATGTCTTGGGCAAAAAAATGCAAGTAAAATAACAAGAATAATCTGGATAATTGATTATAGAACTGAAAACACTTAAAATCTATTTTTATTACCTAAGTATTGTTTTGTGTAGATAAGAACATGTATTGCTCTATTTTCTTTCAAAGTACATATTTCTTTTACTTCTCTTTTTTTGTCTCCTATTCCTGCACATGTGCATGTACACATGCACATACACATACATACAGACATATGCAGAAAAACTCTGCATCACACTAAACTCCCTTGAAATTATTTTAAATCTAGATTATAAGTATCAAACTATAATTCACAATTCCAGCATGAAAAGAAAGCAGGATATGACTTAAATGCACAGTTTCACTAATATGAATTTCAATATTTTATTTTAAAAATCCAGGCACTTAACTTGAATCTATGAGAAATAGTGAAGAAATATCAGTGTATTGATAAAATTACTAAAATAAAGAACAGATGCATGCAGCATGCATTTGGAAGTAAGGAGCTTAGAGGGAGACAACATTAACAATATACTTTGCTCAATCACATTTGTACTCCTGCACATGATGAAATCTATGGCTTAGAGTCAACTTATTTGGTCAGCCTGAATACTCTATCTATATCCATAGTGACATTTGGCCCTTAGATAAAAGTCTAAATAATCAAAATAGTTACAAACTTCAGAATAAATATTCCATATTTATTGAGATCACTGGTCTTCACTTTAAAAGTTAGGAAAAATATTTTTAAAGATGTGGCTTCCTGGGAAGAGATGGAACAGAAAAGAAAGGACCATTTTTCTCCAGCTTTATAGAGGTATGGTTGACAAACACTATATACACTTAAGGTGTACAATGTGATGTTTGACATACATTGTTAAATAGTTACTACTATAAAGATAATTACTATATCCATTACCTCATATATTTACTTTTTGGGGGTGAGAATACTTAAGATCTACTATCTTAGTAAATTGCATGTATAAGTATGTTATTATTAACTATAATCACCACACTGTACATTAGATCTCCAAGACTTATGTGTTTTATTACTGGAAGTTTGTATCCTTTGGGACACATACCCCCTTGTCTCCAACCCCCACCACCTTGCAACCACCTTTCTACTCTCTACTTCTGAGTTCAACTTTCTTATATACCACATATAAGTGACATCATACAGTATATCTCTCACTCTGCCTGACTTATCTCACTTAGCATAATATCCTCTTGATTCATCCCTGTTGTCACAAATGGCAGGATTTCCTCCTTTTTTAAGGGTTAATAATTCTCCATTGTATATGTGACATGTTTTTATTATACATTCATCCATTAATGGGTATTTGGTTTGTTTATATATTTTGGCTATTGTGAATAGTGTTTCTTTGATCATGGTTGTACAAATATCTTGTCAGGGACCTGCTTTCAATTTTCTTATATATATCCAGAAGTGAGATATCTGAATCAAATATTAGTTGCATTAAAAATTTTTGAGGTGCCTCCATATCGTTTTCCCCAATAGTTGTGTCAATTTGCAATCACATCAATAGTGTATAGAGTTCTAAAGTGTGAGGCAGCCACTTGCCCCCAGTCCAGGGAAAAAGTGTTCCTGCCTATCTATATTATTTTTCAGAGAACTTAATCTGGCATTCCTACCTTAGATCCATGTGATCTTGGTGTAGAGCTACATTAAGATATTAATTTTAGTAAAGTGTGTCTTTCTGGCTGGCTAGAACCCAAGTTACCTTCCATGGGTATATTTAAGCCTCAGTCACTGACCCAATGTGTTTCTTCTACTTTTCCTCACTCTGCCTGGTTTATCCAATCCTGATATCATTTCCTTCATTCAGAGCTCAAGACTAGTAACAACTCAGCTTAACCATGATCTTCTAAAGCACAGTATTGTCATGTTAACAGGGATCATAGACTTTGACATCTAGGAAGGATTTGATCAAGCTCCACAACTTTTACAGTAGTGACCCAGAGAGGAAAAGCAGAATTTAAGTTCTGTTTTAGGCAAGTGGAGGAAGTCTAATTGGACTGATATACTCCAGACCCAGGGCCATCAAAATACAAACATAAAAACTTTCATTCTACCTTTATGTAAGGCTAGTTTCAATGAAAAGACAAGTTAAGTTAGTAATCATTTTGGTGAGTAAGCCATACCTAGTCTCCTATTAACTGTTCAACACCATCCCTCTGTTACCAGTGATGAGGTTTTTGTCAAAGAAAATTCAGAGATGAGGAACGGAGGTTAAGAAAATAAAGTGGGGATTTATTAAGGGATAGACAGCACACTCTCAAGGGGAGAGTGGGCAGGTTCAGGTGAGCAGCTGCCCTGAGTTTCTTTGGCAAGTTGGTTACATACAATGTAAAAATTAATAGGAAAAAAATGAATGGGTGGAATGCATTGGTGAGGGGAAGGGTCATATTCCCAGATTTTCATCCCAACTCCACTTTCCCAAAAGAAGGGGGATTTTTGTCTTTATTTAGTCTGGATTGGAAGTGTCATGGCATCAGTGCATGATGGGTACTTCTAATCTGCAAGGTTAATTTTATTGTAATGAGCAAAATGTTACTTTCAGACACTGGAGATTCCTGCTTTTTTCCACTTTCTTTGTCAGTCTCAAGAATATTTGTCACCCCAAAATGTGTGAGCTCTTATCAGTCTGGAGGATCCTGTTTTTCTGTCTGCCCAAGGACCCCTGTTGTTTACATGATGTATGATTTCCTGTATTCGGCCCAGTGTCTTTCTCCTCTTTTGTCCAATTCCTGCCATTTGGCTTACGTCCCCTTTTCTCTGCTCATACCTAGCTATATGCCTGCTCTAACACCTCCATTAGTAACGTGTTAAATATTGATAGGCAGACATGTTAGTCATGCCTTGCAAGAGGAACCTAATAGTTTGCATATAGAATATGCACAAGAAATTAGAATACTGCAAAATATTGGAAAACTAGAATGTAACTCAGTTATTTCATAATTCAAAGAATAAGTCAACTGTACAAAATAAGAAATGAAGGATCATCAGAAAAAAAAAGATGGCATCTTGCTAATCTTAGTAAGTTACTTAAGCTTCCATCTCCACATTTTTTAAAAGACTTTGTACACTTAATGTTTTAGCCATAACAATTTAAATTATTTCATTAATTCATTCAAATATATCATATTCTCAAATGCCTTTGATTATTAAGTATTTTATAGACATACTGTTCACTGAAAAAGAAAACCTCTCAGATAGTTGTAATTGATTAAAAAAAAACTATATTCACTTTATAGAATCCACAAGAAGTTCAATCTTTCTGAAGCTGGAGCACAATCTGTCAGCCTCAAAACATAGATTTTAAAATATATTGAACATTTGTAATGACTGTTTTAGGATATCAGAATATGAGAGACCTTGAAGCTCTGGAGTTTTGCATTAGGAGACATACAAGGCTGTAAACTAGTTTTTAGGGAATAAAGCATATTTAACAGTTATTGGAACAATTATAAACCATAAGTCAGGAAATACTAAAATAACTATTCTGAAGTAATTTTTTAAAATCCTGTCATTCTGCAGTACACAAACTCTCAGTGGTTCTCCACTGAGTGTTAAATATAGTTTCAGTCTTCTACAGTCTTAGCCATAAGGCCTTCTACAGTCTTGCTCTACTCTTTCTAACCTATCTTCTCTCTCACTGTTCTCCAGAATTCTCACTTCATCTTGGCCAGATATGTCTTCCTGTTACTGACCCTCTTGATTCCAGTAGATCCTAACTATGTCCTTTCCTTGCCCAGTGCCACTTGTGCCAATTAAATAAGATCAGGTTCAGCAAAGCAGAACAGAAAATGTATTCATTGATCAAAGAATGGAAAAGGGAGAGCTGATGATCTAAAGACTCTTTCTCCCTGAGGGAGGGAAGCAGGAAACTTTTAAGGGGTGTGAGATGGGTGCACAATCAGAATTTGTGGAAAGAAGCAGAAATTTCCAGAAACAGTTGAGCATGCACAATCCTTTGGCTTTGCACCCAGCACTAATTGTGTCTAGCAAAGCACAAGTCCTTGCTTTGGGCAGAAATCCTAGCATGGTAATAAAACAATGGCAAATTTTGGACACTTCAGTTCTCATCTGCACAGGCACTGCCTTTGTGGTCAGGGTGGAACTGGATCAGGGCAGCTGACAGAGGCCATCGTGGGCCTTTCTGGCTGGGGCTGGCTCTGTAGTTTTGCTTATGTGCCCGTCTATGTTCTATTAAGCAAGTGCAGCTGTGGGCATAGACTAACAAATTGTAATGTGGGAAAAAAAGTAAGTAAGATAGCCTCTTCTTGGGTGTGGGTCTCTTCCTGGTGACATTCCTTCAAAATGTGAGGTTAATTTTAACTTCTGCATTATTCTCCATGTCCTTTTCCATCTATTCAAATCATATACATTCTTTAGAATATGGCTTAACTTATTCTGGCTGAAGATTTATCAGGTAAGTTTACCTCAGAATGCTCTAACTTTCCTGCAAACTCTCAAATCATTTCCAAAGTGAATCACACTCTTAACCATTGATAATATATTTTTTAAATAGTTCATGCATTTTCTCTTCCTGTCAACAAAATGTAAGCCTTTGTGGGACAATATTCATGCCCGCATTTCTTTTTTTATGTGGTAAAATATATATTACACAAAACCTACAGTTTTAACAAATTTTAAATGTACATTCCAGTGACATTAAGTACATTTGCATTGTTGTGCAGCCATCACTACCATGTATCATTAGAAATTTTTCATCTTCCCAAGTTGAAATTCTGTATCTGTAACCTATGAAACTCTCTTGGGCCAACCCCTCCCCCTAGGTCCTCTGCTTTAGTTCCTCTCTGAAGTAGCTAGATAACAGTATCTGATGCACATTTCCTGAGTTGGTTTACAGATGCTAAAACCCCACAAAATGGAAGAAGTTAACTATTTGATGACCTTCAGCGCATAGCCTCCAGACCTACTGGAGCCTGAGGATTGATAATGTTAACTCCTATAACATCACCCTCACCATCAGCTAATCAGAGAATTGTGCACAAGCTAATCACATACCCTGCTACTCGAATCCCTCACCTTGCTTTTAAGGTTGCCTTCCTGAAACCTACTGGGGAGTTTGGGATTTTTTAGCATTAGCTGTCCCTGACTCCTTATCTGGCACCTTACAATAAACACTACACTTTCCTTCACCCCAGCCCCAGGATACAACCTTTCTATTTTCTGTCTCTAGGAATTTGGCTATTCAAGTTACCTCACATAAGTGGAACCAAAAAATTTTTGTTCCCTTGTGACTGACTTGTTTCACTTTGCATAATGTCTTTGAAGTCCATCTATATTTAGCATGTGTCTAAATTTTACTCTTTTTTAGGACTGAATAATATTCCATTGTACATATATACTGTATTTTGTTTATCCATTCATATGCCACTGGACATTTGAGTTTATTTTCATCTTTTGACTATTGTGAATAATGCTGCTATAGAACACTGGAGTCTATCTGCTCATTTCTCTGCTTTCAGTTCTTTTGAGTATATGCCCAGAGTGGAATGATATTCTGTTTAATTTTTTGAGGAACCCTCATAACGTTTTTTACAGTGTCTGCACAATTTTACATTTCTACCAACCATGCATAAGTGTTCTAAATTTCTCCATATCCTGTTTTTCTTAAATGATAGCCATCCTAATGAGTGTGAAGTGATGTGTCATTGTCATTTTGACTTGTACTTCCCTATTGGTCAGTGATATCCATCATTATTTTATGTGCTTATTGATAATCTGTGTATCATCTTTTGAGAAATGTCTATTCAAGTTCTTCGCCCATTTTTTAATTGGGTTTTCTTTTTGTTGTTGTTAAGTTGTAAAGACCTCTTTACATATTCTGGATACTAATATCTTATCAGAGGGATAATTTGCAAATATTTTTTCCCATTTCATGGGTTGAATTTTCACTTGATTGATGTTATCCTTTGATGAATTAAAAAAAAGTGATAAAGTCCTATTTATTGATTTTTTTCTTTTATTGCTCCACATTTCTTTTTTTTTTTCCTGAAAACACTTAACACATTTTGTTTTTTCTTGGTACTCAATATATGCTTGACTTAAATTCAAAAAAAATCTGGTTACTACCTTCTTACTGAGTTACATCTTTCCATTATCATCCAAAACAACATTGCCAAAACCAACATAAAAATCACAAGCATCTTTATTATCCTAATGTTCATATATTTAAACATTTGCTCTCACTTTAAATTATTATTTACATCAAACACAGTTATTTTTAGAATGGCATTACTTCTTTAATCAGTTCACAATGTACTACATAGAATAAAATTAGGAATAATTGAGAGAGAAAAATAAAAATTTTACAGTGAAATAAATGCCTTGACCCTACCAATAAGGACAATATTAATCCAGAAACAGGAATGAAGATTCTTTATTGCTAAAGCTGACTGTAACATGGAAATGGAAAACACAGTAGTTAATTCAATTAGCTAATTTTGCTAGCTATTACAGCTTATGTGATTCAATATATTTAGCATTTAGAAGGTTACTTTATATATTAATATAGTTGACAGTTTTTTAATCATGGTGATACTCATTCTTTTAGATATATAATGGGCAGAACATTTCAAAATCAGGAACTGTGCAAGGTATTATTGGAGATAGGGAGTTGCATAGGTAAAGAAACAAAGAAAACACAGTCTCTCTTTTTTGGTCATTATCTTATTTGCTTTTTATAATATTTCATGTTTGTCTTTTTATACTTTTATATACTCAATATCACACAATGGTGCATATTAGATACTTAGTAAATATTTGAACAAATGCATAATTTTAAAAGATACAGGGCTGGGTCAAGGTGGCAGAGTAGAAGGATGCCTAACTCACCCTCTCATAAATACAGCAAAATCTACATGTATATAAGGAACAAATCAAACATAATACCTACTGAAATTTGCCAGAATCTCTCTCACATAGGAAATAGAAGGAAATCCTCACAAAAGAGTTGGGGAAAAAAAAGAAAAAGAAAAAGAAAAAGGAAATCCGTGTGGAACCTGTTCCCTGGAGAGAGTGTGGCAAAGGAAGAAAAGCTCCCTCACTCTTGAAAGCCCCCTCTCCAGCAGAGAGGTGATCAGGAACAGAAAGGGAACTTCAGAGGCTTGGAGGAGAAAGCAGTAACTTCTTGAAAGACAGAAGTGAGAGAAACCAGCACAGAGGGTATCTGTGATGCCTAGCCTGAGACACAAGCCAGTGGGGGAGGGCCATACCAAGCTTCTGGAGCTTGGGCTTCCTCAGAGAGGGCTTGCGCTGACTGTGTAGAGGCAGCCTTAGGGGGCTGGAGGGTGGTGTGGGCTGAGGCTGAGAGTGCAGAACAGAACCTGGGATGTCCATAAAAGTCACCATTGCTGGTGTACATGGCAGGGGCAAAATTCATCCCAGCCATAGCAGCAGTTTCTCCAGCCCAGAAGGTGCTGCTCAGCACCATTGTTGGTGTGTGTTCTCACCAGAAGAGAGGCAGGGTTCAGACAAAGCCAATTTTTCATATTGCTCTGGGACACAATCACTGGTGCATGGCTCCTGGGTGGAGGTGGAGTTGAAACCTGAATTCATACCCAGAGTTCTCACAGAATTACAGGCAGGACTGAGATTTGATGCAGTGGCAGGAGATTTGTTCTGCCAGTGGCTTTGCAGACCTGTGCCTCTGAGACAAACATGTGGAGTTCTGGCACATGGCAGATATGGGTTTGGCATTAACAGCAGGCCTGTGTAACTTATGCAAATGTGTGTCTGGGGTCTGGGTGGACCTTGTGGTGCACTGTGGATTCCAGTGTGTGACTGCACACACACTATGACAGGTCCTAGTGTGTGATGTTGGCAGATCTGTACTGGTGACTCTGCAGGTGGAGAATCTAGGGGACACCAGGGTAGCTTGCTGACATTTTAATGGCTGAGGTGGGACAAGAACTGTGTCAATAATATGTACTTTGTAAGTTCACTCAATGAGGGCATTCTCCAGAGAACATTTTCTACAGAGGAATACTGAGAGACTCTTCTACCAAAAGAAGCACTCCAGTCCTACCTACCACACACTGAGTTCAGAAACTGATCTGGAAGCCTCTATTCCAACAACAGGGAAGCAAATCCAGCCCTTGTCAGAATTGTGACAATCACAGAGCAAAGAAGAGGCCTTGCTCAATAACCAGTGCACACTGTGGTAGCCACAACACAAACCACACCTTCAATCAAGGGGATAACTCTCAGAACACACAGAAGAAAGATGTGATAACCATCCATACTAAGAATAGCCCTTGTGACAAAATTATTAGACATGCACAGTCTACACAGGGATACTGTCACTTAAAAAAAAATCTTTTCAAGACCACAGTAGATAACTTTTATTCTTAAATTCATAGAGTCAGAGAAATATAACTAAAATGAACAAGCAGAAGAACCACTCTCAATTAAAAGAAAAAGAGAAGTTCCTTGAAAGAATGAACAATGAAATAAGCATTGACAGTCTAATACATCTTTATTTCAAAAAAGAGATGTTAAGAGCACTGAAGGAAATAAGAAAAACTATCAATAGAAATGCAGAATACTATAAAAAGGAAATAGAAACTATAAAGAGGAGCTAGTTTAAAACAGAAAGCTCAATGGCTGAGATAAAAGCCAAGCTAAAGGCAGTCAAAAGCAGACTAGACAATGCAGAGGAATGAATAAGTGACATAGAAGACAGGATAACAGAAGTCACCCAATCAGAACAGCAGACAAAAAGCAAATAAAAATGAATAAAAGCAATATAAGGAACCTATGGGATAATAGAAAGGGTGCTAACATACACATAATAGAAGTTCCAAAATGAGAAGGAAGAGAAAAGGGGATTGAAAATATTTGAAGATATCATAACTGAAAATTTCCCAAACCTAAAGAAGGAAACAGATATCCAGGCACAGGAAGCTCAGAGGACCCTAAACAAGATGAACACAAGCAGATCTACACCAAGAAACATTATAATTAAGATGGCCAAAATTAAAGACAGAGAAAAGATTCTAAAAGCAGCATGAGAAAAACAAAGTGTTAGTTACAAGTGGACCCCCACAAGGCTTTCAGCTAATTTCTCTATACAAACACTACTGGCAAGAAGGGAGTGGCAAGATATATTCAACCTAAGATACTCTACCCAGCAAGACTGTCCTTTAGAATGGAAAGAAAGATAAAGAATTTCACAGACAAATGAAACAAAAGAATTCAGCAATATTAACCAATCCTAAAAGAAGCCCTGAGAAGTCTTCTCTAAGCAGAAAAAAAGCAGGAAGCCAGAGTAAAGAGAAAAGCATGATTGGAAGTGCAGTAACTACAATGAGCTGCAAGAGAATAAACATAAAGATGTAAAAAAAGGACTTCAAAATCATAAAAAGTGGGAGAGGAGGACAAGAAAATGTAGATTTTCTTTTGTTTCTTCTTAGGATGTGTTTGAGCCTATATGACTACCAGTCTAAAGTAAACAGATATAGTAATGGGTTAACATACTTGAAAAATAGGGTAACCACAAATCAAAAGCATACAATAGAGTCACAAAAAGCAAAAATAAACCAAGATAATACAAAATAAAATTATCAAACTACAAAAATAAAAACAAAAAGAAAAAGAAAAGAACAAAGAAGAAATTCCAAATCAACTGGAAAGCAAAATTTTAAATGGCTATAAACACATATCTATCATAATGACCATAAATGTTAGTGGAGTAAATGTTCCAATCAAAAGACATAGAGTGTCAGACTAGATAATAAAAGAAGAGCCTACAATATGCTGCAGGACAAACATATATTGAAAGTGAGAGGATAGAAAAAGATATTTCATGCAAATGGAAATGACAAGAAAAGCAGGGGTGCCAATACTCATATCAGACAAAATACTTTAAAACAAAGATCATAAAGAAAGATAAACAAGGTTGGTACATAATCACCAAGGGAGCAATACAAGAAGAGGATATGACACTCATTAACATATATGCACCCAATATAGGAGCACCTAAATGTATGAAACAAATAGTAACAGATGTAAAAGGAAAGATTGATGGGAACACAGTGATAGCAAGAATTTAACACCCCACAAACATCATTGGACAAGTCTTGCAGACAGAAAATCAATAAGGTGATGAAGATACTAAATGACATAATAGAACAGTTGGACTTGGTTGATATTTTTAGGACATTACATTCCACAAAAACAGAATATACATTATTTTCAAGTGCTCAAAACATTCTCTAGGATAGACTGCATACGCAGACACAAAAGAAGCCTCAACAAATGTAACAGGCTAAAAATTATTTCAAGCATCATTTCTGACCACAATGGCATGAAGCTAGAAATCCACCACGGTGGAGGGGGGAGGGAAAGACT
The DNA here is from genome assembly GCF_036321535.1 of Camelus dromedarius. Lineage (NCBI taxonomy): Eukaryota > Metazoa > Chordata > Mammalia > Artiodactyla > Camelidae > Camelus > Camelus dromedarius. Next base: position 52,771,271 of record NC_087472.1, on the reverse strand, counting down.
GCATGGAGATTAAACAACATACTACTAAAAAAAAACCAAGTTGTCAATGATAAATTCAAAGATAAATTTAAAAAATATATCTTGAGACAAATAACAATGAAAACACAACCACACAAAATCTACGGGATGACACAAAAGCAGTAATAGTAGGGAAGTTCCTAGTGATACAGACCTTCCTCAGAAAACAAGAACAATCTCAAGCAAACAACTTAATCTACCATATAAAAGAATTAGAGGAAGAAAAACAAACAAAACCTAAAGTCAACAGAAGGAAAGAAATAATAAAGATCAGGGAGGCAATATATAAAATAGAGATTAAAAATAGAAAAAAATCACTCAAACTAAAGCTGTTATTTTTGAAAGAGTAAACAAAATCAACAAACCTCTGACTAAGCTCACCAAGAATAAAAATGAGAGGGCACACACACAAAAAAGGAAAGAAAATAAAGGTATATGGAGAAATTACAACCAAAACCACAGAAATTAAAAAAGAGAGCAAGACAGAGATAATACTATGAACAACTATACAGTAAAAAATTGGACAACCTAGAAGAAATGGACAAGTTTCTAGAAACATATAGTCTGCCAAAACTGAATCAAGAATAAACAGCTAATTTGAACGGACCAATTACTAGAAGTGAAATAGAATCAGCAATAAAAAAACTTCCTTACAAACAAAGGTCCAGGGCCAAATGGCTCACTGGGGAAATTCACCAAACATACAAAGAAGGACTTGTAGTAATCCTTCTCAAACTCTTCCAAAAGATTGAAAAGGAAGGAATAATCCCAAACTTATTCTATGAAGCCACCATCACCTTGATACCAAAACTAGACAAAGACACTACCTAAAAAGAAAATTACAAGTAAATATCATTGATGCACATAGATGTGAAAATCTTCAATGAAATATTAGCAAACAGAATCCAACAACATGTAAAAAAGATCATACACTATGAACAAGTTGGATTCATCCCAGGGACACAAGAATGGTTCAACATATGTAAATCAATCAATGTAATACACCACATGTACAAAAGAAAGGACAAGAATCACATGATTATCTCAATAGATGAAGAAAAAGAATGTTATAAACTTCAAAACCCGTTTATGATAAAAACTCCAACCAAAGTGAGTATAGAGGGAACATATCTCAACATAATAAAAGTTATTAATGACAAACCCACAGCCAACAATACTCAAAGTTGAAAAGTAAAAGCATTCCCACTAAAATTTGGAACAAGACAAAGATGCCCACTTTCAACACTTCTATTCAACATAGTATTGCAAGTCCTAGCCATGGCCACCAGACAAGAAACTAAAACATAAATGGAATCCAAATTGGAAGAGAAGAGGTAAAATTGTCACTATTTGTGGATGACACGATACTATATATAGAAAACCTTAAAGGCTCCACACAGAAACTACTAAAGCTGATGAAAGACTTTGGCATAGTAGCAAGATAGAAGATTAGCATACTGAAATCAGTTGCATTTCTTTACACTAACAATAAAATATCAGAACTGGAAAATAATAATTAAAAAAAGCAGTCACTCAAAATCGCATCCAAAAGAATAAAACACTTAGGAATATATTTGACCAAGGAAGTGAAATACTTATACACAGAGCTACAAAACATTGATTAAGGAAATTAAACATGACTTAAAGAAATAGAAAGATATTCCACGCTTATGGATTGGGAGAATTAATAATGTTAAATTGCCATAATACTCAAAGCAAGCTACAGATTTAATGCCATCCATATCAAATTACCCAGGACATTTTTCACAGAACTAGAACAAATAATCCTAAAATTTATATGAAGTCACAAAAGGCTCAGAATTGCCAAAGTAATACTGAAGGAAAAGAATTAAGCTGGAGGAATAACCCTCCCACACTTCAGACAATACTACAGAGCTACAGTAATACAAACAGCACTGTACTGGCACAAAGACAGACATTCAGATCACTGGAACAGAATCAATAGTCTAGAAATAAACCCACAGACTTACAGTCAATCTTCAACAAATGAGGCAAGAATATACCATAGAGAAAAGACAGTCTCTTTAGCAAGTGGTATTGGGAAAACGGGACAGCTGCAAGTAAATCAATAAATTTAGAACATTCCCTCGCATCATACACAAAAGTAAATTCAAAATGGCTTAAAGACTTACTTAAACATAAGATAAGATGGTATAAACCTCCTAGAAGAAAACATAACCAAAACATTCTTTGACATAAATCTTAGCAATGTTCTCCTAGAACAGTCACCAGGCAATAGAAATAAAGGCAAAAATAAACAAATGGGACCTGATTTAACATACAATTTTTGCACAGCAAAGGAAACCATAAACAAAACAAAAAGACAATCTATGGAATGGGAGAAGATATTTGCAAAAAAACTGACTAACAAGGGCTTAATTTCCAGAATATATAAACAGCTCATATAAGTTAATAACAACAACAAAAATAACAATCCAAAACTGGGCAGAAAACCTAAATAAGCAGTTCTCTATTCAAGACATATCAATAGGCACATGAAAAAATTCTCAGTTTCACTAATTATCAGAGAAATACAAATCAAAATTACAACAAGGTATTCACCTCACACCAGTCAGAATGGCCCTCATTAAAAAGTCAACAAATGATAAGTGCTGGAGAGGGTGTGGAGAAAAGGGAACCCTCCTGTACTGTTGGTGGAAATGTAGTTTGGTGCAGCCATTATGGAAAACAGTATGGAGATTCCTCAAAAAACTAAAAATAAATTTACCATATGATCCTGCAATCTCACTCTTGAGCATCCAGAGGAAATTAATTCAAAATGATACATGCACCCCAATGTTCATAGCAGAACTATTTACAATAGATAAGACATGGAAACAACCTAAATGTCCATTGACAGATGACTGGATAAAGAAATTATGGTGTGTATGTATGTATATATATATATATGTGTATATATATACACATATATATATATATATAATGTAATACTATTCAGCCATAAAAATAATAAAATAATGCCATTTGCAGCAACATGAATGGACCTGGTGATCATCATTCTAAGTGAAGTAACCCAGAAAAAGAAAGAAATATACAATATGATATCACTCATATGTGAGATATAAAAAGATTAAAAATAAAATAAAAAATAAGCCACAAATGAACTTACTTACATCACAGAAACTTACTTACAGAGATAGAAAACAAACTTATGGTTACCAGGTGGGAAAAAGGATGTGAAGGGGTAAAGTGGGAGTTTGAGATTTGCAGATGCTAACTGCTATATATAAAATAGATACACAACGAGTTTCTTCTGTATAGCACTTGGAACTATATTCAATAGCTAGTAGTAACCTATAATGAAAAGGAATATGAAAAAGAATGTATATACGTGTATGTATGACTGAAATATTATGTGGTACAGCAGAAATTGACATAAGCTTGTATATGACTATACTTCAATTCAAAAAAAAGTTACATTATTATATTGGAAACAGTACAGCCTCAGTTAAAATATATTGAGTACTCATTGCCTCCTGTTAAAAAGAGTGGTATGAATTTGTTGCAAGTACATTGGAATGTCTGAGCAAGTAGTCAGGAAACAAATTAAGTTTGATACTTCAAGCAAATCAGCTGCCATACTTGTGTCTGGAAAACAGAAATTTTCAACTGGTAGAATCTGGAAAAATGTAAAAGCTACAGTTAACAGAAAACATTAAAACTGCAGATATATGTATTTTTTTCCTGAGCTGGGGAAGCCAAAAATTCAAAGGAAAACAATATAACAGTGAATTAAAAAGAGTAATGTTATATAAGTTAAGCTATTAATTATTAATCATTTTTCTTATGAAAGTTAAAGGATCTAAGTAATGTGAAATGTATGTGCATGTGTGTATGTGTGTATGTATACATATATATATAAATATTTTAATCCATAAAATTTTATAAACAAATGTGTGAATGTGCATAGAAGGATGCATGCCTGCATACACACCTGATCTGGAAAATTATTTTTGTAATTTTAACAAGAAGAAGAACGTGTAAGTCATGAAGTGTATTAAACAGAAGAAAATGTAAGTATAAAGTGTTAATGAATTTTCAAGTATCAGTTGGCACAAATTATAGTGCAGAGAAGGGCAACTATATGACAGAAGGAATGAAGTCTATTGTTTACAGAAATACTTAGAAGTTTAGGGCTTATTCTCTAAAGGAAGATGTAACAATGTTTAATTTATGAAAGAGATGTTAAAGGAGGAAATGGGACTTTCCAAGTTCTTCAGATAATAGCCAGTATTTATTAAATGCTTATTATGTACCAGATATATGCTTAAAATTTAACGTGCATTATCACATTTAATATTTATAACATACAAATAGTACAAGTACTATTACTTACCCATTTTTGATACTAGGGTATTTAAATTCAGTGGAGTTAAGTAACTTGCATTTTACTTCATAGCCATATGGATAAGTTGAATTTGAAAGTGGATCTGGTTGATGTCATACTCCATGTTCTTGATTACTGTGTTGCATGCCACCAGGGCAAGTGTGTGTGTGTGTGCGTGTGTGTGTGGTTGGGGAGAGATTTTTTATATACATGAATGCGTATGTTTCTGATAGAGGTACAATGTTAGAAAGAAGTGGTTGTAAAAATTTAATGGAAAAATAAAACTTAAAAAACAAGATAAAAAGAAAATTCATGTTCCACTGAAACTCTGCTTTGCAATCCCTTTTACTTGCCCTACTTTTTGTGCCATACTACTTTTCTCCTTCTGAGATACTACATATATTTTTGTTTTTCCCCAATGTAATTTAAATAGTATGAAGGGAGATATCATTGTTTGGTTTGCTCATATTTCCCCCAAATCTAGAAAAATATCTGGAATGTAGCATTCAATCAACAAATATTTGAGGAATTAAGGGATTTACAGAAGATGAAATATTTTTAAAAATTTTATGTAAGATATTCAACAACACTCTAAATAAGAGACATGTAACTTAATATAGAAAATACAAATGTCACTTATTAGATAGATGAAAATGAAAAAATTGGGTAACATTTTTGTCAAGATGTGGAAAAAATCCTCATACATTGCTGGTGGGAGTGTAAATTATCATAACCTCTATAAAAGACAATTTAGCAATAACTAGCAAAATATAAAATATTCATTTTTTTAAAATTGTATTAAGGTGAATTTCTTTTTATATTGAAGTATAGTCAATTTACAATGTTGTTAATTTCTGGTGTAAAGCATATGATTCATTGATATATATATTCCTTTACATATTCTTTTTGATTATAGGCCATTACAAAGTATTGTATATAGTTCCCTGTGCTATACTGTAAGACCTTGTTGTTTATCTATTTTATATATAATAGTTAGTATCTACAAATCCTTAACTCCCAATTTATCACTCCCAACCCCATTTCCCTCTTGGTAGTGAGCAGTTTGTTTTCTCTCTTTGAATCTGTCTCTGTTTTGTAAATAAATTCATTTGTGTCTTTTTTTTTTTTTTTTTAGATTCCACACATAAGGGATATCATATGATATTTTTCATTTTCTGGCTTATTTCACTTAGAATGACATCTCTAGGTCAAATGGCATTATTTTATTATTTTTTATGACTGAGTAGTATTCCAGTGTGTATATACACACACACACTCACACACACACGCGAACGCGCATGCATACACATATATACATACCACAATTTCTTCATCTAGTCATCTGTCAATGGACATTTAGATTGCTTCCATGTCTTGACTTTTGTTAATAGTGCTACTATGAATATTGTGGGGCATATATCTCTTTGAATTAGAGTTTCCTCTAGATATATGTCCAGGAATGAGATTCCTATATCATATGGTAAGTCTATTTTCAGTTTTTTAAAGAAATCTTTATACTGTTTTCCATAATATCTACCAATCTACATTCCCACCAACAGTGTAGAAGGGTTCCCTTTTCTCCACATCCTCTCCAGCATTTATCATTTGTGGACTTTTTAACAATGGCTGTTCTGACTGGTGTGAGGTGATATTGTAGTTTTGATTAGCATTTCTCTGATAATTAGCGATAATGATTATTTTTTCATGAACCTATTGGACATTTGTATGTCTTCACTGGAAAAATGTCTTTTTAGGTCTTCTGTCCATTTTGGGGCTAGGTTGTTTGTTTTTTTTTGTTGTTAAGTTACATGTGTTGTTTGTGTATTCTGAAAATTAAGCCCTTTTTAGTCGCATAATTTGCAAATATTTTCTCCCATTCCATATGTTTTCTTTTCATTTTATTTATGGTTTCCTTTACAGTGCAAAAGCTTGTAAGTTTTACTTTGTGCCATTTGTTTATTTTTGCTTTTATTTCTATTGTCTTGGTAGACTGCCCTATGAATGTTTTGTTGCAGGAATTTCATATGCTTAACAAAATGATGATTTAAAATATTAATTTTAGTACTGTTTGTAACAACGAATAGAAACTGCCTCAAATCCATTAATAGGAAACTTGTTAAATAAATTTTGGTTCATTTATATCAGTGCTATCCAATAGAAATGTGATGCAAATTACATATATAATTTTAAATTTTCTAATAATCACATTAAAAATAAAAAGACAAGTGTAAAATAAAATTTAATATCATATTTAATTAATTGAATATGTCCTAAATATTATAACTTCAATATGTAGTCAATATGAAAGTATTTAAATGGTTTACATTCTTCTTTGAGACCAGTTCTTTGCAATCTGGTGTATAAGTGCCCCCCACTTACAGTTGTTTGACTTACAATTTTTTGACATTAGGATGGTGAAAAAGATTATCTCTCTGAAGTGAAACAAGGAATAGTTTACTGTAGCTGCCTTGGAGGAGGAGATTTAGGTGGCTGCAGCCCAGAGAGTGGGAAAATGAAGACTTCTTTTTTACTCTACACTTTTTTGTAACTTTTGAATTTAAAATATGTGAATATATTAACAGTTAAAAAAAAGACAAATACAGGAATTACTTCTCTACCCAGTGAGGAAAATACTTCAAATCAGGATAACAAGTGGAGATACAGGCTTAAATTATAATTAGCTTCATGAAGAGTTTAAATAAATTTATAGATGGCAGAGCCATAATAGATTATCAGAGGAAATCTGGATTGTTTGGTATACATTAGTGGGCTTGCTGCACTGTTAAAAAAATAAAAAAAGCATTTGCCTTCACTCTCAGAAATAAATGGCTATATAGACATAGGGTCTAACACAGTATGTGTTCCTTATGTTAATATGGCTAATATGGTCCATTGTTTCAGGCAGCTATATTTCCATAAACAGGTCAGTCCTGAAATAGTAAATACATGGATGGTTTCTAGCTGCATAGCAATTGAGATAATATATGCAAAAGCACTGTGTGTTATGCAAATGTAAGGAATTATTATTATAATCATTATTATCAAGTGGTAGAAACAAGATCTCTTCCTCTATCTATGAAGTTTTTCCCTCTGTATGTGTTCTTGCACATTCTCCTAGGACTCAGGCTTTGTTTCTGTTGTTTTTGTTTCCATTATGTTTTAAATAGATTTCAGCAGATTTTCAAAGAATCTTTAGTAAAAAATATACTATCACTGTGGGCAAATGGACATAAGTCTTGGTTCCCTGTCTTTAAGTTTGGGCTAGTCCAGAGTTCTTAGGCCATTCTCATTATGCAAACAGAGCCACTGAGCTTTGTTAGGAAGGCTTAGAATAAAATAAATGAGTGTCAGTTTGGATAATGTGCCACAGTGCCTCATGGTTAGGTAACTATGTCTTTGAAAATATTCACTCTATTATAGATTGGCAGATACTTTTTTGTAAAGAACACAAAGAATCATGTCTCTCAACACAAAGTGAATAAAGCAGAAAGAGTATTCTACTTGGTTATTTGATTTCAATATAAAACCATGTTTTGGAAAATTTTAGGTTGATTTAATTAAGGTGGGAAAAACAATCCGGATTGCCTAATGAATATTTAGTAGATTTTAGTAAACAAATGATTTAATATGTAAGAATACTCATTTACTTATCTCGAGTTATCTTTCCTGATTTAGCTTAATATTATTGTGGCCGAAGTTTCTAACAACATATTTTTATTCAAATCATCTGGAAAATTATTTCATTGAATTATATCATCTTTTTTTTTCTTTTTTATCTTTTTTTTTCCTTTTTATTTTTTTTTTCCTAAAGATACTTTTCCATTAGTTCATTAGTTGGAGAACTGTGTAGCCTGCTAGTATGCCAAAATAGGTTTCATTCAATTAATGAGCTAGAAACAAGGAAGCATTCCATAGTAAATGAGGTTTACATATGATAATGTTGGATTTGTCCTACAAGAGATTACTTCTTTTCAAGTCTCTGAAAGGACTAAATTTTGCTTTGGTAGAGTCTATACAAGGCCAACAGAAAAGAACTAGACAAACCATACAACAATAAAATGAGTATATAATAATTTTAATGGACAAAAATTATTGTTATTTTCTTAAAATAGCAGAGTAGTGCTAAACAGTAAATATCTCAAAAGGCCAATAAAGGGGAAATATGAGAGCTAGAGTACTGGCTCTGCAGTGGTGGTATAATTTTAACTACCTTCCTGCTATTCACCTAGAAAAAAGAGATGATAAAATAGTAAAAAAAAAAAATGAACTGTTTTAATTTTTCATTTTTTTATCAACATGTAGTTGATTCACAATGTTAGTTTCAGGTGTACAACAAATCAATTCAGTTACACATGTGTATATATATGTATATTTTTTCAGATTCTTTTCCATTATATGTTATTAAAAGAAATTGAATACAGTTCCCTGTGTTATACAGTAGGTCCTTGTTTTTTGTTTATTTTACACACAGTAATGTGTAAAGCCTTATGCTTACACTATGGTACTTTGGTGTTACTTTGCAAAATAGGTAATACCATTCTTAGGCTAACAAAACTTCAGTAAAGTCATCTTCTATAATCAACTTACTGTCAGTTAACTTCAGGCAGATATTCAGTCATGCAAAATCAATTCATAAGCACAAGTATTTGTTTTTCTATCTTGAAATTATCATTATGGAATTATTGGAAAAATTTCTTAGGTATGCCCATGAAAGTTGAGAGAGCAAGTTTATACTACATTTCCTTGCCCATTTAAGAGGTTTAAGTAGACAGTAAATTGTTAACAGAATTTAGAAGTTTTGATTTAAAATATCATTTTACCAAAATCATTTGTCTTGCCACTTCTTATTTGCTAAAAATCTGTATTAAAATCCTTCATGATTGATTGTTATTGTACAACAAAAGCAGAAACAAAAATATGTAATACATAAACTAGTCTATGGGACTCCAATGTATCTCAGTTGAAAGTTGCAGATAATATAATTTTTCTACTGAGGAAGAGACTATTAGGATATTTGTCTATTTGTAATAAGATGTTATAAAAGCTATTACAGTGCTTTAAAATTTCTCTCTGGGCAGCTTTTAACTGTATATCAGACTTTGTATTTTTGTCTAGATGGCTTGCTCTTTCGAGAAATTCTAAAGGTCATTACTCTAGTAGCCTAGGAAAGTGTTTCTCAAGTGGAGAATCACAATTTCTAGGAGGAGCAGGTCCAGGAATTAGCAATTTAACAAGCTCCTTAGGAGTTTCCTACACTCACTGACAATGGGAAGTACTGTTCTAATAATTACAAGATATACAATGCAAATAAACCAGATTTGGCTAATCTATTCACTAGGAAATGACTCATAAAAAGAATGTTTTCAGGTATATTCACTTTATGTCACCTTTTCACTGGTCAATAGGCCATCATTACTTTTTTTTAACCAGTCAAAATTTTATTTTTTTTATAAAACCAATTTAAAATATGGTAAATATAGCAAAAATATTCAGGCATATGTCACTGTTTTTATACATTTTCCTTTTTAAAAACTTTATTTTAGAGAAATTTTAGGTTCACAGCAAAACTGAGGAGATGTTACGAAGATTTCTCATACACTTCTTGCCCCAACACATGCATAGCCTCCCCCATTTTCAACATTTCCCACTAGAGGGGTAAATTTGTTAAAATTGATGATCCTAAATTGACATATAATTATCATTTAAAGTCCATAGTTTACATCAGAGTTCACTCTTGGTGTATATTTTATGGGTTTGGACAAATTTATCTGCTATAACAATATCATACAGAATAGTTTCACTGCTCTAAAAATCTTCTGTGTTCTACTTATTCAACCCTCCTTTCTCTTTAAACCCTGGCAATGATGACCTGTTTACTGCCTCCATAGTTTTATTTTTCTAGAAATCATATTGTTGGAAACATACAGTACATACCTTTTTCAAATTAGATTATTTCATTTAGTAATATGCATTTAAGTTTCCTCCCTGTCTTTTTGTGGCTTGATAGCTCATTTCTTTTTAGTGCTGAATAAAATTCCATTGTCTGGATGTGTCACAGTTTATTTATTCATTTATTTATCAAAAGACATGCTTGGTTGCTTTCACACTTTGACAATTAAGAATAAAGTTGCAATAAACTTCTATGTACAGATTTTTGTCAGGACATAAGTTTTCATTTCCTTTGGGTTAGTAACAAGGAGCACAATGGCTGGTTATTATGGTAAGAATATGTTTAGTTTTGTAAAAACTCCCAAACTATCTTCCAAAATGGCTGTACCATTTTGCATTCTCACCATCAATGAATGAGAGTTCTGGCTGTTCCACATCCTCACCAGCATTTGATATTATCAGTGTTCTAGATTTTGACCATTCTAATAAGTGTATAATGGCCTCACTAATGTTTTTTTTTCTTTCCTAGAGGTATAGGAATGTCCCCTGTAACAGCTGCAAATTATAGGTCCCATAATCATCATAAAACATCTGAGTTGATACAAATATATCCAAATATCAATTATATTTCAGCTAAATTTATGCCTGGATACAGCACAAAACCCCAGGCCACCATTATCAATTAGAAAGAGAATGTAATGAAACACAATATTTGCATGGCTATGAAATATTACCTTTATAATATTTTTAAATTTTCTTCCTTATTTCATGGCAATCTCAAATTTATCTTCCCTATAAAGTTAAGTGAGACATCAGTAGCTACAAAAAACTCTATCTTGTTAATGTAGATAATTTGAACAACCACTATCCAAAATTAATTGAGCCCTTTTTGTTTAGTTATGTACATCCTTAGCTGGCTCACTGGCTTAAACTAGTATTGTAATAGCTTACAAATCAACAGTAAACATAATGAACAAATCTATTGAGGGTGATAGGAGATTGAATGCAGAACATTATACACAAAGTTAGCTGTGATTAGAAATACAGAAAGTATCCAAGTATTGCCTTCCTAGTTGTCTTAGGCAGTTCAAGCTGCTATAACAAAATAATCTAGATCATGTGGCTGAAATAACAAACATTTATTTCTCATAGTTGTACACACTTGCAAGCTTAAGTTCAACGTGCTGCTAGATTTCTTGTCTGGTGAGAAACCACTTCTTACTTTGTAGACAGCTGCATTTTTCTGTATACTCACATGGAAGACAAGAGAAGGCTCTAGTCTCTTTTTCTTCTTATAAAGGCTGACATTCCCTGCATGATTACTTATGTATTATTTAAAAAAATAGAAGCTTTCTCTGCAGCTGTCTTCTTTCTTTTCTTCAGCTCTCACCAGAATCAGCATTAGCAGTCCTTTCATGGTAATACCCAGCTCCTAACTATTACAAAGTTCCAAAGATGCTTCTATATATTAGGTATTTGGTATAGCAACACTCTATTTCTGATACCAGTTTCTGTTTTAGTTTAGGCTGTTACTAAAAAATGCCACAAATTGGGAGATTTAAGCAATAAACATTTTTCTCATAATCCTGGAAGCTGAAAAGTCCAAAATCAAGGGGCTGGAGTGGGTAGGGGCCAAGATAGCAGAGTAGAAGGACACTCGTAGCTCACCCTCTCCCACAAATACACCAAAACTCACCTCCACGGATCCACCAATCCAACCAGAGCACCTGCGGAACTCCGACAGATCATTGCCCTCTTCAAAAGACAAAGACACCATGAATCTGGTAGGAGAAAAGGAAAAAAGAAAGAAGAAAAAGCAAAACACTGTAGTACTGGTCCTGCAGGGAGGGGTTGGCAAAGAAGGAATAGTGCTCATTTGCTGCGTCTCCCCCTCTCCAATGGAGAGGTCAGCTGGATGGAGGGGGAACCTCCGAGGCTCAGATCTGTATCCTTGACTGAAAGAACTAAGTTAAACTGGCAAAGAGGCTCTCCACAACGCCAGCCCTAGAGGCAAAGTGGCAGGTGGGGGATGGGACAGGCTGCCTGTGCCAAGGGGAGGACTGGGGCAGGCTGCACAGAGGCAACTCCAAGGGAATGCAGGGTGCTGTGCGCCATGGATGAGTGGGTACACAGGGCAAAAGAACCTGGGACCTCCATGAAACAGCATGACTGATGTGCCCTGGGGGGAAGGGTGCCACACCCCCATCTCTGAAAACCAGCTAAAGGTTTTTGGGAGAAGAGAGGTGGGGCTCAACCACAGCCACCATATCCTCTGGTGCTTAGCTCCCAGGTTGGGGTGGGGTCGAGACCTGAATCCATCTCTAAGGGCTTAGTAACCTCAAAGGCCAGATGGAGACTTGCTTACAGCCCAAGGCAGATAGGATCTTTCTGCCCTGGTACCTCAGAGAACTCATGCCACCAAGACAAACAAGGAGCTGAGTTCTGGCATGGATCTGGGATGGGGCTGTTCCGCCATCTTCCCTGAGCCCACTTATGGAACATGGACCTGAGGCGGAGCGGGCAGCTGCACAGAGCAGCAGAGCAACCGGCACTGGGAGAGGGTGTCTGTCCACCCACCTACCTGGCAGGAGCGCAGCACCTGACCATGGCATCAAGAGGAGGAACGACCCACCTGCCCACCATGTAAGAGTGCAGCACCTGACTGCATGGAGGGGGCACAATGTGCTTGCTGACAGGCACTAGGAGCAGCACGGATGGGGGGGCGCCAACAGAGGGCTTCTGGAAGCAGCAAGCTGAGTTTGCAAAACAGGGTGAAGACAAAAAGTCCTCTAAATAAAATCATTAAGAGCACACAGTCTCCACAAGAACACATTGTCTGCCTCCCCTTTTTAAAAGCTGTTCTATTTTCTATTACCTTTTAAATTTTTACTTTTTAAACAGTTGTATATGTCTCCAGTTTTAATCCATTTAAATTTTTTCTTTTAAAATATTTGTATTATTATTATTTTTAAAAATCTACCTCAATTCATTTTCACTTCTCTTGGTTTTAATCTCCTGTTATTGATTATACACAGGTTTCAATTTTTTTTCTTGTCTCCTTTTTCTTTAAGTATTTTAAAAGACATCAACTCGATTGCTAGTATGATTCAATTTGCTCTTCTATTATGGATTATACACTGTTTTCAAACCCTTTTTTCTCTCTTCTTTTAAAATACTCCTTCCCCTTTTTTTTAAGTTTTATTTCTGCATAGGCATTATATAGATAAAAAACTCCTTAAGGACCATAATAGATAACAGATACTCCATAAGCCACAGTGTCAGAGAGATATGAGCAAGATAAAGAATCAGAGGAACGACTCCCAATTAAAAGAGCAAGAGAAATCCCCTGAAAGAATGATCAATGAAATAGACATTGATGGCCTACTAGATCAAGATTTCAAGACAGGAGTGATCAAAGTATTGAAGGAACTAAAAGAGATATGGTTTAGAGATATAAAATATATCAACAATGAAATTGAAGCTGTAAAGAAGAGCCAAGTAGAATTGGTAAACTAATTGGCTGAGATGAGATCTGATCTAAAAGCTGTAGAAAGCAGACTATATAACGTAGAGGAACAAATAAGTGACCTAGAAGACAGGACAACAGAAAGCACCCAATCAGAACAGCTGAGAGAAAAATTAATAAAAAAACTAAAGAAAGCAATGTAAGGAACCTATGGGATAACATAAAGCATGACAATCTACACATAATAGGGGTTCCAGAAGGAGAAGAAAGATCAAAGGGGATTGAAAAAGTATTGGAAGAAATCATTACTGAAAACTTCCAAAACCTAAAGGAATCAGATACAGGAGGTTCAGAGGGTCCCAAACAGGAAGAACCCGAACAGACCCACACCAAGACATATCATAATCAAGACGGCCAGATTCAAGGATAAAGAAATGATCCTAAAGGCAGCAAGAGAAAAGCAAAGAGTAAGTTACAAGGGAACCCCCATAAGGCTCTCAGTTGATTTCTCTACACAAACACTACAGGCCAGAAGGGAGTGGCAAGATATATTCAGAGTCCTGAATGAAAAAAAACAAAAAAAGAGATTCAGCCTAGGATACTTTATCCAGCAAGGCTATCCTTTGGGATAGAAGGAGAGAGAAAGAATTTCACAGACAAGCAAAAATGAAAGAGTTAAGTAACACTAAGCCCATGCTAAAAAAATTATTGAAAGGTCTACTCTAAGTAGAAATGAAGCAGGATGCTACAGAAATGAGAAACTTATAATTGGAAATATGATAACTACCATGAATTACAAATAAAATAAACACATAATTGTAAAAGAAGACATCTAAATCATTAAGAGTGGGAGAGGGAAGCAAGAAAATATAGAGTACTTTTTTCTTTCTTTTTTCTTTTTTTTTTTTTTGTTTGTTTTCAGTAGGATAGGTTTGAGCCTATATTACTATTTGTTTAATACAAACAGTTTTATTAATGGGTTAATAGACTTACAAAAAAGGGTAGCCACAAGCCACAAAAACTTACAAGTGAGACACAAAACTACATAAAATCCAAGAAAATACAAAGGAAAATTACCAAATCACAAAAGGAAGAAGAAAGGAACAAAGGGGAAATACCAAATCAACTGCAAAGATAAGTTCAAAATGGCAATAAACACACATATATCATTAATTACTGTAAATGATAATGAACTAAATGCTCCAGTCAAAAGACATAGAGTTGCAGACTGTATAATAAAGCAAGAACCTTCAATATGCTGCATACAAGATGGCTACTTTAGGGGAAAAAAAGACATATGGATCAATGGAACAAAATAGAGATCCCAGAAATGAACCCACAAACTTTTGGTCAACTTATCTTCGACAAAGGAGCCAATATCATACAATGGAATAAAGACAGTCTCTTCAACAAATGGTGTTGGGAACACTGGACAGCAGCATGTAAAGCAATGAAGCTAGAACACTACCTTACACCATACACAAAAATAAACTCAAAATAGATCAAAGACACAAACATAAGACAAGATACAATAAACCTCCTAAAAGAAAATAGAGGCAAAACATTATCTCACATACATCTCAAAGATGTTCTCCTAGGGCAGTCTACCCAGGCAATAGAAATAAAAGCAAGAATATAGAAATGGGACCTAATGAAACTTACAAGCTTCTGCACAGCAAAGGAAACCATAAGTAAAACAAAATGACAACCTAC
Organism: Camelus dromedarius; assembly: GCF_036321535.1. Classification (NCBI taxonomy): domain Eukaryota; kingdom Metazoa; phylum Chordata; class Mammalia; order Artiodactyla; family Camelidae; genus Camelus; species Camelus dromedarius. Next base: position 52,755,816 of record NC_087472.1, on the reverse strand, counting down.
AGAATGGGAAAAAAAATTTGCAAATGATGAAACTGACAAAGGCTTAGTCTCCAGAATATATAAGCAGCTTATACGACTTAATAAGAAACAACCAAACAACCCAATCCAAAAATGGGCAGAAGACCTAAACAAGCAATTCTCCAAGGAAGAAATACAAGTGATCAATATGCACATGAAAAAATGCTCAATATCAGTAATTATCAGAGAAATGCAAATCAAAACTACAATGAGGTATCACCTCAGACCAGCCAGAATGGCCATCATTCAAAAGTCCACTAAAGACAAATGCTGAAGGCTGTGGAGAAAAGGGAACCCTTCTACGCTGCTGGTGGGAATGCAGTTTGGTGCAGCCACTGTGGAAAACAGTATGGAGATTTCTCAAAAGACTAGGAATAGACTTACCATATGACCCAGGAATCCTACTCCTGGGCATATATCCAGAAGGAACCCTACTTCAAAAAGACACCTGCACCCCAGTGTTCATGGCAGCACTATTTACAATAGCCAAGACATGGAAACAGCCTAAATGTCCATCAACAGATGACTGGATAAAGAAGATGTGGTATATTTACAGGATGGAATACTATTTAGACATAAAAACTGACAACATAACGCCATATGCAGCAACATGGATGTCCGTGGAGAATGTCATTCTAATTGAAGTAAGCCAGAAAGAGAAAGTAAAATACCATATGAGATCGCTCAGAAACAGACTCATAGACATAGAATACAAACTTGTGTTTGCCAAGGGAGAGTAGGGTGGGAAGGGACAGACTGGGATTTCAAAATGTGTAGATACTGACAGGCAGATGCAGAATAGATAAACAAGATTATACTATATAGTGCAAGGAAATATATACAAGGTCTTCTGGTAGTTCACAGCAAAAAATAAAAGTGACAATGAATATATGTATGTTAATGTATATCTGAAAAATTGTGCTCTACACTGAAATTTGACACAACATTGTAAAATGACTATAACTCAGTAAAAATATGTTTAGAAAAAAGTAGTGAGAGTAGACATCCTTGTCTTGTTCCAGATTTTAGTGGGAAGTCTTTGAATTTTTCACAATTGTGTATTATGCTGGGTGTGGTTTTGTCATAAATAGCTTTCATTACATTGAGATTTTTTCCCTCTATATCCACTTTTGTAAGAGTTTGTTATCATAAGTGGGTGTTGAATTTTATCAAATGATTTTTCCGCATCTATTGAGATAATCATGTGATTTTTGTCCTTTCTTTGGTTGACGTGGTATATCACATTAACTGATTCATGTCCATTGAACCATCCTTGTTTCCCTGGGATAAATCAAACTTGATCATGGTTTATGATCTTTTCTATGTGATTTTGGATTCTGCACATATTCATTTTCAATGAAAAGGTAGTTGTTACAACCACTTTGGAAATCAGTTTAGAATTTCATACTACAGTTTAATTTATGTGATCTCTACAATTCAAAAAATTATAATGCAAATTATATTCTACAGAAAATTTATTGCTCACTTGCCTCCAGAGATTTATACAAGTATGTTTATTTTTAGCATCATTCATTACAACAAAAATATGAAACATGAAAATATCTCAAGTTGACAAAATATTGGATAAATAATTATGTATTCACTCATTAGAATACTAGAAAAGAATTAAACAAATTATTTCCAACTACATGTACCGATACTGATGAATCTAAAATATATAACATTGACTAAATGAATAAAGTCACAGATAAACATATATGGAGTTATATTTTATAAAGTTGAAAACAGCTAAAGTTGAATACAATCATGGAGGTTTATAAATAGTTACTACAGCAACAAGAAAAACTATGAGACATATTAACAGAGAATTCAGTGTAGTGATTACTTCTGGAAGAGAAGGAAATGAAAATGTCAAGTAGTGCAGACATGGCCTCTAAAATGCTGATAGTATTCTGTTTCTTAATCCAAGTGATGAATACACAAGTGTTTATGTTATCTTTATATTATCTGAATATGTTATGTACAATCTTTTTATACCCTTATTAAGACACATTTCACAAAACATAAATTTACCCCTTTAGTGTAAAATTCAGAGATTTTCAGTATATTCAGAGTTGTGCAATAATTTCCAAAATCAATTTCAAAAAATATTAATTATCCCTTACAAAACTTTATACCCACTTAAAGTCACTATCTATTTAAACAAATAAACTGCCTGTGGGCTACTGATAGTCTTTTTGTCTCTATAGATTTGCATATTCTGTACATTTTATATAAATGGACTTATATGGTATTGTCTTTTAATGGACTTATACATTATGTTGTCTTTTGTTGCTTGTTTTTCACTTGGCATAATGTTTTCAAAGTCCATCCATGTTGTATCAGCAATTCATTTCATTTTCAAAGGATGTTCTATTATATGGATATATTAGATTTTGTTTATCTATTCATCAATTGATTATTAATCATCACTTGAATTTTTAATCCACTTTTTGGCCACTATAAATTATGTTGCTATAAACATTCTTTCTATGGACGTGTTTTTAATTCCTTTTGGAAATATACCAATGAGTGAAATTGCTGGGTCATACAGTAACTCTATGTTAAACTTTTTGAAGATCTACCAATATTTTTCTAAGATAAATGCAAAATTTTACATTCCAATGAATAGTGTGTGACTTAATTTTTCCACACACTCTACAAAGCCTGATGCCATGGAACTTTTTGATTAAATCCAGACTAGTGGGTGTGAAGTGGCATCTCTTTGCAGTTTTTATTTTCATTTCCCTAAAGGCCAATAATGTTGAGCATCTTTTGATGTGCTTATTGACTATTGTATATCTTATTTAGAGAAAGGCATTTCAGATGCTTTGCACATTTTTAATTAGATAACTTGTCTTTCTATTATTGTGTTATGAGTGTTTTTTTTAACATATGCTGGATACAAGTCATTTATCAGGAATACAATTTGCAAATAATTACTGAAACTGTGAGTTGTCCTTTCACTTCCTCGATACTAATATTTGTGGTACAAAAGTTTATTTTTATTGTAGTCTGATTATATTAGTTTACTAGAACTTCTATAACAAGTACCAGAGATTGAATAGCTTCAGCATCAAGAATTTGTTTTCTCACATTTCTGGAATCTAGAAGTTTAAGATCAAGGTGTCAGTTGACAATAGACTTGATTTCTGCAATTTATCACCTTGAACTGTGGATAACTTTATTCTTTTTTTGCCTTCACATGATCTCCCCCTTGTGTATGTCTGTGTCCCATTTTTTTTATAACACAAGTCATATTGGATTAAAGTCTACACTAGAGACCTTGTTTTAATTTAATTACCTTTTTAAGACCCTATCTCTAATCACTGTCACATTGTTAGGTACTGGAGGTTAGGGCCTAAAAATATCAATTTTGAGGGTCACAATTCAGCCCATAAGATGAATTTATCTATTTATTTTTCCTGCTTTTGATGTGGTATCTAACAAACCATTGTCTAATCAAGTTCATGAAAATGTACTCTAAATATTTATTCTAAAAGTCATATTTTTAGATCTTACATTTAAGCCTATGAGGTTTATAATGTTTTGAGTTATTTTTACGTCTGATTTGAAGTAAGGGGCCTAACTTCATTCTTTTGAATATGGATATACAGTTATTTTAGCATCAATTATTGAAAAAACGTTTCCCTGTTAAGCAGTATTGACACTTTCCTTAAATATCAATTGACCATAAGCATAAAGATTTATGTACACTATCAATTATATTCCACAGATTTCTATGTGTAGCTTTCTGTCACTACCATATTTTGTTAATTACTCTAGCTTTGTATTAGTTTTTGAAATTGGGAAGTGTGAGTCTTCCAACTTAGTTTCTTTTTTTCAAAAAGATGATTTTGGGTAATCTGAGTCCCTTGCACTTTCAAATGAAATCCAAGATCAAATCATCAATTTCTGAGCAAGTCCAGCTGGGATTTTGATTGGGATTATGTTGAACCTGTAGATCAATTTGGGGAGTATTTCTTACTTAACAGTGTAAGTTTTCTTATCCATGAAAAATAGGATATTTATCTTTTCTTAGATCTTCTTACTTTCTTTCAAAAGGTTTTTGAAGTTTTCAGAGGGCATGTTAATGAATTCTTCTGTTCATTTATGTTCAAGTATCATCTTTAATGTTTTTATATTTTTCTAATCATAATTTTTCTATCATAAAATCTTAATTAATTTTAAATTTTATTTTCTAACTGCTCATTGTGTAAATAAATATACATTTATATATACTGATCATGTGCTCTGCAAACTTGTTTAATTTGTTTATTAGTTCATAATGCTTTTAGTAACTTCCTTAGGAGTTTCTATGTACAAGATTATATAATCTGAAAATGACATGGTTTTATTTTTATTTTTTCATTTCCAATATGGATGTCTTTTATGCATTTTTCTTGCCTAAGGTATTACCAAGTAATAGTGACCTCATAGAATATGTTGGAAAGTATTTATTCTTCTTCTAATTTTTGAAAGTGTTTGTAAACAATAGGTCTTACTTCCTTTAAAAATATTTGATAGTATATTTTTTATATGTGTGATGTTTTGATAATTAAACCCTTTAAAAAGTAAATTCAGAGAAAAATGTTGATTCAAGCTGCAGTTGAAACTTGAAATTATAAATATATTCAGAATATAATAAAGGAATTACACATATAATGTTAAAATACTGTATAAAAAAGAACACTGACAGATGAAAGTGTGCCTTGGAAATTCAAAATATAGCAGCTGCAGTTAAAAGAAAATAAATAGAAAGCTTAGTACAAAAAAAGAATCACCATAAATGTAGAACAGAAAGAAAAACCCTGGAAAAATAGAATACAAAACATAAATATGATTAAATGATAAAGAAATGATCTCCAACATCTAATCAACAAAGTTTTATGAATGAAAGAGCTAATTAAATGGCATATATCTACAAACACACATGTAAACACAGATACATGAAAACTTTACATAACTGAAAAGAATGATTTTCCAGAAAAGGGCACAATATTCAAACACAGTTAAAAACACAAAACAAGAAAAGGACTATAGCAATATTCATTATCATTGCATTTTTAGGTAAAGAGGTCTCTATATATTTCTAGATTAAGGGTAATAAAACTTAACATATACACAGACTCAAATAAGAATGAAATATTTTTCAAAGTAACACTGGAAGCAAAAAGAAAATATAGCAAAATATCCAAAATTTAAAGGGAAAATTGTTTCTAATCTAAAATTTTAAGTTGAACTAAATCATTCAATCTGAGATTAGATCAAAATAATTTTCAGGTTTGCAGGTTCTCTGAAAATGACAACTTTCTTAGAGAATATATGCTCCTCCAAGACTAAGAAGTAAATAAACAAAGTTGATATCAAAATATCAAGGAGAAAGGAAGAGATTTATCACAAGAAAGATGCAAAAGAAATTCCTGAGACGCTGATGAAAGGATTTCATGTGATGATAGTTCTGCAGTAGATCTAAAAATTAACAGATCAAATTAGAGCATGAATACATAGAATTCAAAGAATAGCTACCTGTAATAATATGATATGATATGATACAATATAGTAATATGTAATAACATAATATGCAATAATGAAATAACATATAATAATAAAAATATGTTTTTCCATATTGAAAAAAAATTTTAAGTTGTTTTGTAGTTACAAGATTAATTAATGAGTGACACTTAAAAACCAAGTAAAAAGAAGAGAGAAAAAAGGAATTATTGATTCCAACAAAATATAAAATATCTTTAAAAAATCTATATTCATAGTACAATATAAGATTCAGTTTGGTAAATTTATAATTTAGTAAATAAGAACTATTGATTTAAATTTTTATTGTTTATTATATTTTATTTTAACTTAAAATTGTTAAATATTTTAAAAGAATGGATAGGGAAAAGGAATTGGTTGTTTTTCTATGTATGTATGTGTGTGTGGTATAATTATTTATATCCTTACATATTATTGTAGGTAATTAATAAATAATATCTAAAATGATTGATCAGCAGATGTCATCATCATGGAGATGTAACTCATTTCTCTTTTCTCTCCCCTTTTTTAAGCAACTAACTAGACATCCATAACTAAACAAAAGTGACTCTATGCAAAAAAAAGAGTAACTCTATGCATTACACTAATGGAGCTGGGAGGTTTCTAACATACACATACATCTAAAAATAAACAAATAAGACTTAGGTAAGGGCTGTGGATCCAAGGGAGCCTGTGAACCTGCTCCAACCTCACTCAACATTGTGCAGAGTAGGAACTTGGAGAGTGAAGACTGCTACAGATTTCCTCTTGCTTTGGGTCAAAAACAAGAGGAAATTCATAGTAGTTTAGTCTGCCTGAGGGGAGATTTCACCATGCCATCAAAATGGTGTAAAGAGTTTAGACACAGAGGAGAGGGAAAACTCTCCAAAGCCATCACTTTCCCTGGGCAAAACTGCAAAGGGCTAAACTTTTGACAGCATTGATTTCTCCTGCAGTGGGAGACATTTCCCACTGAATAGGTGGAAAGTAAAAGTGGTGAGTTACTGCTTGAATATCATAGATGTGGGAATTGTGTCTGGAGAAACTCATTTCTCTCCAGCAGCATCTGAATTTCTAGGAGGGATCTCCATGAAGGGGTTAGGGGAAACAAGAGAGGTAAGGAAGCAGATAAATATATCAAGGAACATTAAATAAATGAATTACTTGCTGTGCTTTAGGACTACAGCAGGAAGTTCACCCACAAACCTCTGGGAGACCACTAGAGAATCTCTCCACTGTACCATGGGCACCCCTACAACCTCAGTGTTAAACTCACAATTCCCCTTACTCTGCTGCTAGTTCCTTTTGCATGTTCCTGAGTGTATCTCAGAAACAAAGCAAGCTTCAATCCACACAAAGGGCTCTCAGATAATAGACTAAGGTTGGTGGGCAAGAGAGAAACCAAAAACTTGATCTATAGCACCTCCGCCTGGAACACACACACACAATAAAAAGACTTATAATAGCCAGCTTGTTGAAATTTAAGAACCAAAGAAGACATAACACAACATTGTAAATCAACTATAATTCAATTAAAAACATTAAATAGAAAAAAAAAAACAAGGTACACACCACTTCAAATGTGAAAGCAGAAGTGCATACTTACAAACATCATAAAAATTAGAGAAATATGTTATAACAATAAGAAAATTATAATTCTTCAGTAACCAAATTCAAAGGTACAAAATATTGTGATCTAACTGATAAAGAATTTTAAATAGCTTCTGAGAGAAATTCAACAAGCTAAAAGAAACTCAGAAGACAATTCAACATAGTCAGGAATAAAATCAATGAAAAAAAGGAATTCTGTACCAAAGATAACACAACTGTAAAGAAGAAAAGTATAAATTCTGAATTTAAAAATTCAAAGAATGAGATGAAGAATAAAATAAATGTCATCAGTAACAAGGAAGACCAGATGGAACAAATAATAAGAATATAGAGAAATAGGAAGATTAGGATAATAGGAATATAGAAATAATTTAGTTAAGAGAAGAGAAAACTAAGGTTCTTAAAAGTGAAGAAACTTTATGAGAGCTATCAGAATCTGTCAAGAAGGCAAATATCTGAATAATTGGGATTCAAGAAGAAGAGAGGGAGAAGGAGGCATAGAATTTATTTTAAAATATAGCAGAGAACTTCCCAAACATGGAGAAGGACTTGGTCATACATGTTCAGGACAGATAATAGAACACCTACTTATCTCAGTGGAAAAAACACTCTCCAAGACACATTATAATGAAACTGTCAAAAATCAAATATCAAAAAGAATATTAAATGTAGCCAGAAGGGGGAGAAAAGTTATGTAACCTACAAAGGAAACACAATTAGGCTATCAGCAGATTTCCCTGCAGAAACTCAACAGTCAGAGGAGAGTGGCATGCATACTCAAAGTGTTGAAAAATTAAAATTTCCAGACAAAAATATTTATAGCAAAATTATCCTTTATATATGAAGGAGAAATAAAGGCTTTCCCAAACAGAAGCTGAGGAATTTCTCCACTACTAGACCTGACTTCCAAGAAATGCTGGAATGGAAAGACATTAATCAGTGACATGAAAACATATGAAAGTACACAACACATTTGTAAAGGTTAAAAATAAACAGTCAGAATTAGAAAACTATAACATTATATTAGGATGATATGTTAACCACTTAATTATAGTATAAAAGTTAAAGGAAAATAGTATTAAAAATAACTGTAGCTGCTGTAATTTGTTAATAAACATGCAAAAAAGAGGTAAATTATCATATCAAAACTATAAAAGTGGAGGAGTAAGAGGGTGGAGCCATATAGGTAAACACACAATTTGCTATGAGTGTAAAATGGACTGTTTTATCAATGAGTTGTTTTATGAAAACATCACAGTAACCACAAAGCAAAAATATAGAGTAGATTCACAAAACAGAAAAAAGGGGAAACAGCATACCACCATAGAAATACACCAATTTTAAAAATTAGGCAGAAACAGAAGAAGAAACACTCAACAATAAGATGAAAGTAGTAATTAATTCCTTTCATATACATAATCACTGTAAATGTAAGTGGATTGAATTCAACAATCAAGAGGATCCAAAAAAAAAAAATAACAACAACAACAACAAAAAAGGACAAACTATGTTCTGCCTACAAAAGACTAGTTTCCGGGCTAAAAAAGAACATAGGCTCAAAGTGAAGGGACAGAAAAATATTATATGCAAATGGAAACCAAAAGAAAGCAAGGATAGTTATATTTATATCAAATAAAGTAGACTAAGCCAAAAAGTGTAACAAGAGAAAATGGTGATTATATAATGATAAAATGATCAATACATAAAGAAGATATAATAATCATTAATATATATACACCCACTCAACATCAGAGTACCTAAATATATTAAGCAAATACTAACAGATCTGGAGGGAGAAAGAGACAACAATAAATATACCACATGACTTCAATAACCCAAAGTAAGCAATGGATATACATCCAATCAGAAAACAAAAGTTGGAATTAAATCATACTTTTGACTAAATGGACTTAACAGATATATAATAGAAACATCCTAAGTAGATTGGGTATAGAGGGTATATACTTTAACATCATAAAGGCCATATATGACACACCCCCAGATAACATTATACTCCAAGGAGGAAAGCTGAAACTTTTCCTCTAAGATCAGGAGCAAGACAAGAGTGTCCATTCTCATCACTTTTATTCAATATAGTACTGGAATTTCTAGATAGAGCAATTAAGCAGAGGTAAATTAAAATATATCCGAATTAGAAAAAATAAGTTAAATTGTCATTATTTGCTGATGATATGATTTTATATATACAAACTTCCTACGACTTAAACAAAAAATGGAACTGGTCAACAATTTCAGTGAAGTTGGAAAATACAGAAATTCATTGTGTTTCTATACACTAAGAACAAAACATCAGATAAAAAAAATAAAGAAAATAATCCCATTCACAACAGCATAAAATAATAAAATATCAATTAAAACATTTTTAAAATAATAAAATACCAAGGAATAAATTTCACCTAGGAAGAAAAAAAATCTGTACAATGAAAACTAAAACACTTAATGAAAGAAATCAGATAAAACACAAACAAATGGAAAGAAATCACGTTTGTGAATCTGAATAATTAATGTTGTTTAAATTGCTACCAAAAGCAATCTATAGGATCAAATCAATCTTCATCAAAATATCAACAGCATTCTTCATAGAAATAGAAAAAAAATTGTGAAATTTGTATGAAACCATAAAAGACACCAAAAAGCTAAAGCAGCCCTGAGGAAAAAGAACAAAGCTTGAGGTATCAAAACTACTTATTTTGAAGCATACTACAAAGTTATAGTAAAAAATCAGTATGGCATTGACATAAAAATAGACACATAGATCAATGGAACAGAACAGAGAGTCCAGAATTATACCCACACATAGAAGGTTAACTATTATTAGACAAAAAATTTAAGAACACCCAGTAGGGACAAGATAATCTCTCCAACAAGTGGTGTTGGGAAAACTGGATAATCAAATGCAGAAAAATGAAATTGGATGCCTATCTTACACCATTCACAAAAATTGCTTGAAATGGATCAAAGACATAAAAGTTAGACGAGATACTGTAAAACTCTTGAAGAAAAGTTGGGGAAAATTCTCCTCAACATTGCCTTGCCTATGTTTTTTTCTGGATATGACATCAAATGCACAAACAAAAGCAAAAAGCAATAAATGGGGCTATATTTAACTTAAAAGTTTCTGCACATCAAGACAGTTTTAAAAGTAAAAAGGCAACCCATGGAATGGGAGAAACTTTTTGAAAACCATATCTCAGATAAGGGGTTAGTTATTATCCAAAATAAAGAGTTCATACAACACAATAACAAAAATGGGTGGAGGAACTAAATGTATATTTTTTCCAAGTAGGCATCCAGACGACCAATAGGTACATGAAATGATGCTCAACATCACTAATCATTGGGGAAGTGCAAATCAAAACCACAATAAGATATCACTTCACACCTGTTAGAAAGGATATCATCAAGAAGATGAGATATAAGTGTTGGTGAGAATGTGGAGAAAAGGGAAACTTTGTACATTCTTGGTAGGTGGTTGAAAATTGTTTCAACCACTATGAAAAACAATATGATGTTCTTCAAAAAAATCAAATATGAATCTACCATATGATTAAAAAATTTCACTTCTGAGTATATACCAAATTTAAATGAAAACAGGATATCAAAGAGCTACCTGCACTATAATATTTATTGCAGGATTATTCACAATAGCAAAGATAAGGATACCACCTAAGTGCCCATCAACAGAAAAATGGATAAAGAAAATGAGCTTTATGTATACAATGGGATATTATTCAGCCACGAGAAAGGAAATCTTATTACTTTTAGCAACATGTATAGACCTTGAGCACATTCTTCTAAGTGAGATAAGTCAGAGAGAGAAAGACAAGTACTGTGTGATATCACCATATGTGTAATCAAAAAAGCCAAACAGATAAAAACAGAGAGTAAAATAGAGATTGCCAGGAGACAGGAAGTAGAAATAGGAGAGATATTGTTTAAGGGTACAAACTTTCAATGAGTAGTAAATAAGCATTAGGGATTGAATGCAGAATTTAATGGATATAAACCATGATGAATTAAATGAACATATTGCACACCTTAAATTTACAAAATACTATATGCCAAATATATTTCAATAAAAAAGAAAAGACTAGCAAATATAATTCAGCAATATAGGAAAATAACAATACACCATGACAATATGCAGTTTGTTCCAGTGATATAAGTCTGGTTTAATATTTTAAAACAATACAATCCACCATATTAACAGGCAAAAAGAGAAAAATCACATAATCATAAAAATTGATGCAGAAAACAACACAAGAGAATTCAAAACACATTCATAATAAGGACTCAGAAAATTAGGGGAATTTTCTCAATATTTACTAAAAAACTGGCAGCTAACAATAATATTTGAGGTGAAAGACTAAATGCTTTCCCCTCCAAGACTGGTGTCAAAGCAAACATTTTCATTGTTGTCACCTTTTTCAACAGAGCACTGGAATTTCTAGCCAACACAGTGATGAAAGAACTGATAACAATTACCCAAATTTAAAAGGACAAATGAAACTGTCCCTGGTTGCAGATGACATTATGGTTTATGTAGAAAATTCCAGGGAATCCACAACAAATCTCCTATAAATAAGTTGTTAGAAACATTATGGGTTATAAAGTTAATGGGCAAAAATTATATGTATTTATTTGTATCATTGCATTCATATAAGTATCTAATGTGATCAAAAATCATTGAAACAGAAAGTCGAAGAGTATTTGCCAAGGACTGGGGGAAGAAGGGATTAAATGAGTATAGAGTTTCAGCTCTGTAAAGTGAAAATTTTCTAGATGTTTATTGAACAGCAATGCAAATATATTTCACACTATAAACTGTACACTTAAAATGTCTAAGATGGTAAATTGAATGTTTATTACAATTAAAATTGAGAAAAATAATATGTATTTCTATATGCTGGAAATGACCATTTGGAAATTGAAATAAAATTACAATATTAATTGTAATCATTCAAAGGAAAGGAAATACTTAAATATAAATCATCAAAACACGGAGAGGATTTGCACATTGAAAACTATAAATCTCTGATGAACTGTCTATATTCCTCCAATTGATATACAGGTTGAATGCAATTTCTATAAAAATACATTCAAGATTTTCTTGTGAATCTAGAAAAGATTTTTCTGAAGATGTATATGTAAACAAACACTATGGGAGTAGAGTACTTAATATATTTGAAAAAGAATAAAGCAGGAGGAATAACTGTATCCAATTAGGGGGGATTTCTTTTTTAATTTTAGGTATAATTGACACACAACTTTGTATTAGTTTCAGATGTACAACATAATTATTTGATATTTTTATATGTTGTAAAACATTAACCATAATAAGTCAAGTTAACATCTATTAACATACATAGTTTTTTTTTTCTTAGGATGAAAACTTTTAAGATTTAATCTGTTAGCAACTTTCAAATATGCATCCAAACAATGGAATAATACTCAGAAATAAAAAGACACAAAATATCCACCAAATCTAATTTTTCAATTGAATAATTTAACTTCTCTGTTGCCTTATTTATTTTCTGTCTGGAAGATCTGTCTAGTGATATTAATGTGGTGTTAAAACCTCTGACAATGATTGTATTCCCATCAATATCCCCCTTTATCTCTGTTAGTAATTGTTTTATGTACTTAGGTGCTCCTATATTGGGTGCATGCATATTAACATGTGTAATATCCTCATCTTGTATCACTCATTTAATCATTATAAAATGTCCTTTTTATCTTTCTTTATGGCCTTTATTTTAAAGTCTATTTTGTCTGAAATCATTACTGCAACACCTGCTTTTTTGGCTTTTCCATTTGCATGGAATATCCTTTTCCATCCTTTCACTCTCAATCTATGTGTCCTTCTCCCTAAAGTGTGTCTCTTGTATGCAGCATATTGAAGGTTCTTGCTTTATTATCCAGTCTGCCACTCTTTGCCTTTTGACTGGAGCATTTAGTCCATTAACATTTACAGTAATTAATGATAGATGTGTGTTTATTGCCATTTTGAACTTATCTTTGCAGTTGAATTGGTATATCCTCTTTGTTCCTTTCTTCTTCCTTTTGTGGTTTGGTAATTTTCCTTTGTATTATCATGGATTTTATTTAATTTTTGTGACTCCTTTGTAAATTTTTGGCTTGTGGTTACCCTTTTTTGTAAATCTATTAACCCATTACTATAACTGTTTTTATTAAACTGATAGTAACATGATCTCAAACCCATCCTATGGAGAACAAAACATTTAAAAAAGAAAGAATAAAAAATAGTCTATTTTCTGGCTTCTCTCTCCAACTCTTAATGACTTAGATGTCTTCTTTTACAATTTTGTGTTTATTTTATTTGTAATTTATGGTAGTTATCACATTTCCAATTATGAGTTTCTCATTTCTGTAGCATCCTGCTGCTTTTCTATTTAGAGTAGACCTTTCAATATTTCTTCTAGCACGGGTTTAGTGTTGCTAAACTCGTTTCATTTTTGCTTGTCTGTGAAATTCTTTCTCTCTCCTTCTATCCTAAAGTATAGCCTTGCTGGATAAAGTACCCTAGGCTGCATCTTTTTTTCTTTCAGGACTTTGGATATATCTTGCCACTCCCTTCTGGCCTGTACTGTTTGTGTAGAGAAATCAGCTGAGAGCCTTATGGGAATTCCCTTGTAACTCACTCTTTGCTTTTCTCTTGCTGCCTTTAGGATCATTTCTTTATCCCTGACTCTGGCCATCTTGATTATGATATGTGTTGGTGTGGGTCTGTTTGGGTTCTTCCTGTTTGGGACCTTCTGAGCTTCCTGTACTTGGATATCTGATTCCTTCTTTCAGTTTGGAAAGTTTCCAGTCATGATTTCTTCCAATATTTTTTCAATTCCCTTTGATCTTTCTTCCCCTTCTGAAACCCCTATTATGCAAATATTGGCATGCTTTATATTATCCTGTAGGCCCCTTATGTTGTTTTCTTTAGTTTTTACTTGTTTTTCTCTCAGCTGTTCTGATTGGGTGCTTCCTGTTGTCCTGTCTTCTAGGTCACTTATTTGCTCCTCTGCATTATCTAGCCTGCTTTGTACAGCCTAAAGAAGATGTGGTATATTTATACAATGGAATACTATTCAGCCATAAAAACCGACAACATAATACCATTTGCAGCAACATGGATGTTCTTGGAGAATGTCAGTCTAAGTGAGGTAAACCAGAAAGAGAAAGAAAAATACCATATGAGATCGCTCATATGTGGAATCTAAAACAAACAAACAAAACATAAATACAAAACAGAAACAGACTCATAGACATAGAATACAAACTTGTGATTGCCAAGGGGTAGAGGGGGAAGGACAGACTGGGATTTTAAATTGTAGAATAGGTAAACATGATTATAACGTATAGCACAGGGAAATATATACAAGGTCTTATGGTAGCTCACAGAGGAAAAAAATGTGACAATGAATATATATATGCTCATATGTAACTGAAAATTTGTGCTCTACACTGGAATTTGACACAAGATTGTAAAATGATTATAAATGAATTTAAAAAATTAAAAAGTTAAAAAATATAATAATACCTAACCCTTAAAAAAAGAAATAAAAAGACACAATCTATTGATACATACAATTTGGATAGTACCGTATTGTAGATGAAGAATGCAAGTCTCAAAAGGTTAAATACAACATTCATTTATTTAGCAATCTCATAAAGTCAAAACTTAGAGATGGAGAAAAAATCAAGTTTTAAAAGTTAGTGTTGTGGGTGAGTTCACCTACAAAGACACAACAAAAGGGAATTTTGAGGGATGATAGAAATGTTCCCTATCTGGGTAGTGCTGGTTTTTACCTGAATCTACCTATACATGTGTTAAATCTTCTTGAACTATGTACCTTATATATAAATTTTCTATTGTGTTCTAATTAATTGTAATATAGGTAAAATAAAACAATTTACCATATATGAGTGGTTCATTTCTGGACTCTTTATTCTGTTCTATTGACATACAAGTCCATAAATTTTTTAATACCACATTCTTGAATACTGCAGCTTAAGAGTAAATCTTGAGATCTGGTAGTATAAGTTCTTTAAATATGTTTTTCTTTTGTATAGTTTTTCTTTGGATTTAAGTATACATTTTAGAATGTGCTTGTCATATTCTATGAAAAAAACCTTTTGAGATTTTGAGTGGGACTTGATTGACTCTACAAATAAATTTGGGATAAACGGCCTTCTTTACAAATTTGGTAATATTCAATGCACATGCCATGAACACATTTTTGATAAATTTATCCCTAGATATTTCATATTTCTATGATATTGAAATCATTTTAATTAAAATTTTGATTTAGAAAACGATTATTGATTTACATACAGTTGTAAGAAATAATGAAAAGAAATCCTTTTTACCCTTTACTTCACATCCTCAAATTGTAACACCTTGCAAAATTATAGAACAAAAGAAGACTTCCAAGTTGGCAGTGCAAGGAGTTCTGCAGACCCTCTCTCCAGTCAAACAATCATAACTTGTAAAAATTATATATGTGTATATATATATATACACATATATATATCTTTAAATATATTCAACCACTTAAAATTTCTCAAAATTATTTTAAGGGTATATAGAAAATGAAAATAAAAACATTAATTCAACAAAAACTACTAAATCTTGTTAAAAACAAGAAAGGTCTGTGGCACTTTAGCCTCCCCACATTTCCTCCCAAACTTCCCATCTCAGCTCAGTATATGTAATTTCCACCCCAGGTATAAGTAGTCAGTAAAACAGGACTCCCCCTCCTCCACCTTTCAGTCAAGAGCAATGTTTACCATCATTTCTCATCTCCTCCCTGCTTGGTGTTTCAAAGGCTAAATTATAAAATAAATAGTGTGGCTATAAATTTGAAGGTTCCTTTAGTCTCCTCAGTCCACAATAGTGGAAACTGGGCTCTATCCCAGGTGCAGCAGTTAAAAAATCCTGTGGCCTTGATCACCCGCATCCAAGCTCATTTGGGCAGTTTCCATGTTGAGAGAGGCAAGCCAAAACCAGAGATTACTACCCTTATTAGGGCCTTTCCTTGTAAGGCAAGAGTGTCACTTTGAAATAAACAGGCCACTGCTTCTATCCCAAGCTCTAAGAGCAGTGGGTGAAGAGATTTTGTCCAGTGGGAGAGCAAGGCCTAATAGAACCGAAATTCTCCCCATGGAAACTGACATTATTTGCAATGTAGTTTGGGAAATTTCAAGTCTAAGGATGCTCTCAAAAGCAATGGGGATGTTGATGGTAAGCTATTAAAAGGAGGCTGGTAGCTCTATGAGATTAACAAACTAAACCATTGGTCATTCAGTTTCACAGAGAGCGCCAGAATAGGGAAATCTATCAAAGACACATAAAGTATATTAGTTGTTGTCTAGGGCTAGGGCAGTTGGAGAGAAAATGTGGAATGACCACTAAGGGTTATGTTGTTTTGTTGAGGGGTGATGACAGTGTTCTAAAATCGATTGTTGTGATGCTTGCACATTTACATAAATGTTTTAAAATCATGTATTATTCACTTTAAATAGATGACTTGTATGGCATGTCAGGTATACTCCAATAAAGCTGTTATATAGATGATTGGAAAAAATAACTATCTGAGAATGCCATAACCATGCTATTGACACCGTTAAAGTTAAAATACAAAATGGTTCAAAATCCTCACAAACGGAAATTTTGCTGTTTTATTCGCACATGAAACTCCTTTCCTCCATTCTCCTGCCTAATTCGTGGCAACTGCTAATCTCTTCTTCATTTCTATACTGATATCATTTAAAAATTTATATAGATTGCATATTACAGTATATGACTTTTTTAGTTGTTTCCACTTTTTTATCAATTATGACAAAGCTGCTATCTATGTGTAGGTTTTTTTTTTCTGTAAACAAAACTTTTATTTATCTGGGAATAATGCTGAAGAGAACATTGCTGGATTATATGGTATGTGCATGTTTAGTTTATATAACACACTGCCAAACTATTTCCAGAGGGGCTGTTTATACATATTATACATTCACAATAGCAATATGTGATTTATACATTTTCTATACATCTTCCCCAGAATTTGATGTTATCACTTTTTTTAGTTATTCTTATTGCTGAGTAGTGATATGTCATTGTGTTTTTAATTTGCATTTCTTTACTGGCTAATTATTTTGAACATAATGTCATGTGTTTATTTGCAATTTGTACACCTTCTTTGGTGAAGTATATGTTCATGACCATTATGCATTTTCTAATTTTTGAGTTTGGGGAATTCATATACAAGTTCTAGGCAATATCGCTTTGTAAAATATGTGCTTCAAAAATATTTTCCCTCAGTGATTACCTTGTGTGTGTGTGTGTATGTTTTATTTTTTATTTTTTACATCATTTTTATTCGGTTATAGTCATTTTACAATGTTGTGTCAAATTCCACTGTAGACCACAGTTTTTTAGTTATACATGAACATAGATATATTCATTGTCACATTTATTTTTGCTGTGAGCTACCACAAGATCTGATATATATTTCCCTGTGCTATACAGTATAATCTTGTTTATCTATTCTTCATATGCCTGTCAGTATCTACCAATTTTGAAGTCCCAGTCTGTCCCTTCCCACCCCCTCCCCTTGGTAACCACAAATTTGTATTCTATGTCTATGAGTCTGTTTCTGTTTTGCATTTATGTTCTTTTTTTTTTTAATTCTATACATGAGCGATCTCATATGGTATTTTACTTTCTCCTTCTGGCTTACTTCACTGAGAATAACATACTTCAGGAGCATCCATGTTGCTGCAAATTGTGTTATGTTCTCATTTTTATGGCTGAATAGTATTCCATTGCAAAAATATCCCACATTTTCTTTATCCAGTCATCTGTTGATGGACATTTAGGCTGTTTCCATGTCTTGGCTATTGTAAATTGTGCTGCTATGGACATTGGGGTGCAGGTGTCTTTTTGAAGTAGTGTTCCTTCTGGATATATTCCCAGGAGTGGGATTCCTGGGTCATATGGTAAGTCTATTCCTAGTCTTTTGAGGAATCTCCATACTGTTTTCCACAGTGGCTGCACCAAACTGCATTCCCACCAGCAGTGTAGGAGGGTTCCCTTTTCTCCACAGTCTCTCCAACATTTGTCATTTGTAGATTTTTGGATGATGTCCATTCTGACTGGTGTGAGGTGATACCTCATTGTAGTTTTGATTTGCATTCCTCTGATAATTTCTGATATTGAGCATTTTTTCATGTGCCTATTGGTCATCTGTATTTCTTCCTTGGAGAATTGCTTGTTTAGGTTTTTTGCCCATTTTTGGATTGGGTTGTTTGTTTTTTTCTTATTAAGTCTTATGAGCTGCATATATATCCTGTAGATCAAGCCTTTGTCAGTTTCATCATTTGCAAAAATTTTCTCCCATTCCATAGGTTGTCATTTTGTTTTACTTATGGTTTCCTTTGCTGTGCAGAAGCTTGCAAGTTTCATTAGGTACCATTTGTTTATTCTTGATTTTATTTCTATTGCTTGGGAAAACTGTCCTAAAAGAACATTTTTGAAATGTATGTGAGATAATGTTTTGCCTCTACTTTCTTCTAGGAGGTTTATTTTATCTTGTCTTATGTTTAAGTCTTTGATCCATTTTGAGTTGATTTTTGTGTATGGTGTAAGGGAGTGTTCTAGCTTCATTGCTTTACATGCTGTTGTCCAGTTTTCCCAACAACATTTGCTGAAGAAACTGTCTTTATTCCATTGTATGTTCTTTCCTGCTTTGTCAAAGATGAGTTGACCAAAAGATTGTGGGTTCATTTCTGGGGTCTCTGTTCTGTTCCATTGGTCTATATGTCTGTTTTGTACCAATACCATGCTGTCTTGATGACTGTAGCTCTATAGTATTGTCTGAAGTCTGTAAGAGTTATACCTCCAGCCTCTTTCTTTCTCTTCAGTAATGCTTTGGCAATTCTAGGTCTTTGATGATTCCATATAAATTTTATTATGATTTATTCTAGTTCTGTGAAATATGTCCTAGGTAATTTGATAGGGATTGCATTAAATTTGTAGATTTCCTTGGGCAGTGTGACCATTTTAACAATATTGATTCTTCCAATTCAAGAGCATGGGATATCTTTCCATTTTTAAAAGTCTTCTTTAATTTCCTTCATCAGTGTTTTATAGTTCTCCATGTATAATTCTTTCACCTCCTTGGTTTAATTTATTCCAAGGTATTTTATTACTTTGGGTGATATTTTATAGAGGATTGTTTCTTTACCTTCGTCCCCTGTTGATTCATTGTTAGTGTAAGGAAATGCAATTGATTTTTGTTCCTTAATCTTGTAACCTGCTACGTTGCTGAATTCTTCAATTATTTCTAGCAGTTTTTGCATGGACCTTTTAAGGTTTTCTATATATTCTCACATGTCATCAGCTTATAGTGACACATTTACTTCTTCTTTTCCAATTTGGATCCCTTTTATATGTCTCTCTTGCCTAACTGATGTGGCTAGGACTTTCAGGACTACGATGAATAAGAGTGGTGATAGTGGGCATCCTTGTCTTGTCCCAGATTTTAGTGGGAAGCTTTTGAGTTTTTCACCATTGAGTACTATGCTGGCTGTAGGTTTGTGATATATAGCTTTTATTATGTTGAGATACGTTCCCTCTATATCCACTTTGGTGAGAGTTTTAATCATAAATGGGTGTTGAATTTTATCAAATGCTTTTTCTGCATCTATTGAGATGGTCATTTGGGTTTTGTCCTTTCTCTTGTTGATGTGATGTATTACACTGATTGATTTGCGTATGTTGAACCAGCCTTGTGTCCCTGGGATGAACCCCACTTGGTCATGATGTATAATCTTTTTTATGTCTTGTTGGATTCTATTTGCTAAAATTTTGGTGAGGATTTTGGCGTCTATGTTCATCAGTGATATTGGCCTATAATTCTCTTTTTTTGTAGTGTCTTTGTCTGGTTTTGGTATCAGGGTGATGGTGGCTTCATAGAATGAGTTTGGGAGTATTCCCTCCTTTTCAATCTTCTGGAAGAGTTTGAGAAGGACTGGTATGAGTTCTTCTTTGTATATTTGGTAGAATTCCCCAGTGAAGTTATACAGTCTTGGACTTTTATTTGTAGGGAGATTTTTTATTGCTAATTCGATTTCATTTTTAGTAATAGGTTTGTCCAAGTTGTCAGTTTCTTCTTGATTCAGTCTTAGTGGATTGTATGTTTCCAGAAATTTGCCCATCTCCTCTAGGTTTTCCAGTTTGGTTCCATATAGTTTTTCATAATATTCTTGCATGATATTCTGTATTTGTACTTCAATTGTTGTAGTTTCTCCATTTTCCTTTCTTATTTTGCTAATTTGTGCTTTCTCTTTTTTCATCTTTCAGAGTTTGCCAGAGGTTGTTGTTTTTTTTTACTTTTTCCAAAATCCAGCTTTTGGTTTGATTGATTTTCCTATGGTTTTTTTTTTAACTGTATTTTGTTTATTTCCTCTCTGATCTTTATTATTTCCTCCCTTCTGCTACCTTTTTGGGTTTTTTGCTCTTCATTTTCTAATTCTTTTATCTGGTGGGTTAGATTGTTTATTTGAGATTGTTCTTCTTTTTGAGGAAGGCCTGTATCACTATAAACTTCCCTCTTAGCACTGCCTTTGCTGTCCCATACATACTGTGTGGCTGTGTTTTCATTTTCATTTGTCTTCAGGTATTTTTTAATTTCAGCTTTGATTTCCTCATTGACCCATTGGTTTTTTAATACCATCTTGTTTAATCTCCATGCTTTCCTGTTTTTCTCCTTTGTTTCTCTGTAGTTGATTTGAAGTTTCATGGCATTGTGGTCAGTAGTGATGCTTGAGATAATTTCTGTCTTCTTACAATTGTTGAGGTTTCTTTTGTGCCCAAGTACATGATAAATCCTAGAAAATATTCCATGTGCACTTGAAAAGAATGTATATCTTATTTTTGGGGGGTGTAATGCTCTGAAAATATTCACCAAATCTAATTTTTCAATTGAATCATTTAACTTCTCTGTTGCCTTATTTATTTTCTGTGTGGAAGATCTGTCTAGTGATGTTAATACAGTGTTAAAACCTCCATCTATGATTGTATTCCCATCTATATCCCCCTTTATCTCTGTTAGTAACTGTTTTATGTACATAGTGGCCCTTATATTGGGTGCATATATATTAACGAAGTATAATATCCTCATCTTGTATTACTCCTTTAATCATTATAAAATGGCCGTCTTTTTCTTTCTTTCTGGCCTTTATTTTAAAGTCTATTTTGTCTGAAATCAGCACTGCAATACCTGCTTTTTTGGCTTTTCCCTTTGCATGGTATATCCTTTTCTATCCTTTCACTCTCAATCTATATGTGTCTTTCTCCCTAAATTTGGCCTCTTGTATGCAGCATATTGAAGTTCTTGCTTTATTATCCAGTCTGCCACCCTTTGCCTTTTGACTGGAGCATTTAGTCCATTAAAATTTACAGTAATTAATGATAGATGTGTGTTTATTGCCATTTTGAACTAATTTTTGCAATTGATTTGGTATTTTCTCTGTTCCTTTCTTCTTCCTTTTGTGGTTTGGTAATTTTCCTTTGTATTATCATCGATTTTATTTAGTTTTTGTGACTCCCTTGTAATTTTTTGGCTTGTGGTTACCCTTTTTTAAAGTCTACTAGCCAATTAGTGTCCTCAAACTCATCCAACCGAGAGCAAGAAATTTAATAAAGAAGGAAAAATAATTCTCTATATTTTCTTGCTTCCCTCTCCCACTACTAATGATTTAGATGTCTTCTTTTACAATTTCATGTTTATTTTATTTGTAATTCATGAGTTATCTCCTTTCCAGTTATGAGTTTCACATTTCTGTAGCATCATGCTGTTTTTCTATTTAGAGTAGATCTTTCAATATTTCTTCTAGCACGGGTTTAGTGTTGCTAAACTCTTTTCATTTTTGCTTGTCCTTGAAATTCTTTCTGTCTCCTTCTATCGTAAAGTATAGCCTTGCTGGATAAAGTATCTTAGGCTGCATTTTTTTTCATTCAGGACTTTGAACATATCTTGCCACTCCCTTCTGGCCTGTAGTGTTTGTGTAGATTAATCAGCTGAAAGCCTTATGGGGGTTCCCTTGTAATGCACCCTTTTCTTTTCTCTTGCTGCCTTTAGGATCATTTCTTTATCCTTGACTCTGGCCATCTTGATTATGATATGTCTTGGTGTAGGTCTGTTTGGGTTCTTCCTCTTTGGAACCCTCTGAAATTCCTGTACTTGGATATCTTATTCCTTCTTTAAGTTTGGAAAGTTTTCAGTCATGATTTCTTCCAATACCTTTCAATCCACTTTGATCTTTCTTCCCCTTCTGTGACCCCTATTATGTGAAGATTGGCAAGCTTTATATTATCCCATATGTCCCATATGTTGTTTTCATTTGTTTTTATTTGTTTTTCTCTCAGCTGTTCTGATTGGGTGCTTCCTGTTGTCCTGTCTTCGAGATCACTTATTCGTTCCTCTGCATTATCTAGTCTGCTTTGCACAGCCTTTAGATCATTTCTCATCTCAGCCAATGAGCTTACCAATTGTACTTGGCTCTTCTTTATATGTTCAATTTCATTTTTGACATATTTTATATCTCTAAGCACTAACTCTTTTAGTTCCTTCAGTACTTTGATCACTCCTTTTTTGAAATCTTGATCTAGTAGGCTATTGATGTCTATTTCATTGATCATTCTTTCTGGGGATTTCTCTTGTTCTTTTATTAGGGAGTGGTTTGTCTGCTTCATCATCTTACTCATACCTCTCTGGCACTGTGGCTTATGGAGTTATCAGTTATCTATTGTGGTCCTTAAGGAGTATATTTATTTATCTAACTAATGCCTATGTACTAATAAAACTTAAAAAAAATAGAGTGAGAGAGAGAAGGAGAATTTTAAAAGAAGGGAGAAAAAAGGTTTGAAAACAGTGTATAATCATTTATATAAGAGCAATGTGAATCAGACTAGCTATCAAGTTGAGGCGCCTTTTAATAACCCTAAAAAAAAAAAGGAAAAAAATATCAAAAAACAGTATTTCAAACCTCTGTATAATCAATAAAAGGAGATCAAAACCAAAAGAAATGAACATTAAATCAGGTGGGTTTGTAAAAATAATAATAATATAAGTAGTTTAAAAGAAAAATTTTAAAGAAATTAAAACTAGAAGCATATACAATTGTTTAGAAAGTGTAAATTAAAAGGATAATAGAAAATAAAACAGATAAAAAAGATAAAATAAAAAGTGAATTTTTTTAAAAGGGAGGAAAAAATGTTTTGAAAACAGTGTATAATGAATAATAGAACAGCAAGTTGAAGCAGAATAGCAATCGGGTTGAGACGTCTCTTAAATACCTTTAAAAAAGGAGAAAAAAGGAAAACATATTTGAAACCTGTGTATAATCAATAACAGGAGATCAAAACCAAGTGAAATAAAAATGACATGATGTTATGGTTTACTAAAATAACATTATTTTAAAATAAAATATTAAAAGATTAAAACTGGGATCACATATAAATGTTTAAATAGTAAAAATTGAAAAAGTTAATCAAAAATAGAACAGGTAAAAACAGATTAAAAAAAGGAAGGGGGATGTTTTCATGGAGACTGTGTGCTCTTATTGAGAAGTCTTTCTGTCTTCGTACTGTTTCGTGAACTCAGCTTGCTGTTTCCAGAGGCCCTCTGTTGGCGCCCTCATCCTTGCTCCTCCCAGTGCCTGTCGGTAAGCAGATTGCACCCCCTCCCAACACTGGGTGAGGTGAAGCTCTCCTTAGCTGTGGGCAGACAGGTCACTTCCCCTCCCAGTGCCACAGTCAGATGTTGCAGACTGGCCATGTGTGCAGGCAGATTGTGCCCCCTCCCAGCACTGCGGTCAGGTGCAGCATTCCAGCTGGAAAGTTGGGAGGCCATCTGCCCTCTCCCGGCGCCAGTCGCTCTGCACCTCTGTGCTGCTGCGCTCTCTGCGTCAGGTCCGCACTCCATAGGCCAGCTCCAGGAAGACCATGGAACAGCCCCACCCTTGCTCCATGCCCAAACTCAGCTTCTTGTTTGTCTTGGCGACGCAAAGTCTGTGAGGTGCTAGGGCAGAAGGATCCTCTCTGCCTCGGGCTGTAAAGTAGTCACTCTCTGGCCTTTGAGGCTGCTGAGCCCTTAGGCATGGATTCAGGTTTCGCCCCCGCCCCCACCTGGGTGCTAAGCGCTGGAGGATATGTCGGCTGTGCCTGAGCCCCACCTCTCTTGGCCAAAAACCTTCCAAGGGTTTCATAGATGGGGGTATTCACCCTTCCCCCAAGGGCACATCAGCTGTGTTGTTTTATGGAGGGCCCAGGTTGTTTTGCCCTGTGTACCCACTCATCCATGGAGTGTAGCACCCTGCAGTCCCTGGTCCTGCCTCAGTGCAGCCTCCCCAGTCCTCCACCCAGCTGGGGAAGCCTGTCCCGGCCCCCAGCTGCCAGCTTGTGTCTCAGGCTGGGTGTTGCAGGGACCATCTGTGCCCATTTAACTTAGTTCTGTAGGCCAAGGGCTGTTCTGTACAGATCTGAGCCTTGGAGGCAGCCCCTCCATCCCGCTGGCCTCTCAGATGGAGAGGGTTAGACCCAGCGAATGAGTGCTAGTCATCCTTTGCCCCTCCCTCCCCACAGGACCAGTCCCACACTGTTTTGCTTTTTCTTCTTTCTTTTTTCCTTTTCTCCTACCAGATTTTTCGCGTCTTTGTCTTTTGAAGAGGACGATGTTCTGTCAGAGTTCTGCAGGTGCTCTGGTTGGCTGAGTGGGTCCATGGATGTGAGTCTTGGTGTATTTGTGGGAGAGGGTGAGCTAGGAGTGTCCTACTACTCCGCCATCTTGGCCTCTTTTCATTGTGGTTTTCATTTGCATTTCTCTAATGATTAGTGTTGTTGAGCATCTATCTATTCAAATCCTTTGCTCATTTTATAGTGAGGTTTTGCTTGTTATTGAACATTGGAGTTTTAAAAATATATTCTTGATATTAATATCTTATGGGACATATGGTTTGCAAGTACTTTTTTCCTATTCCATGCATGCAACTTTATTCTGTTGATAGTGTGTGTCCTTTGATGCACAAAAGTTTGTATACACACTATAAGTAAATATATATATATATGTATATTTATATTCATCTGTGCTTTTATTTTATCACTTAAGTTTTTTTTTTTTAATTGAAGTATGGTTGATTTACAGTGTTGTGTTAGATTCTGATGTACAGCAAAGTGATTTTCTGTTATGGTTTACTACAGTATATTGAATATAGTTACTTATGGAATACAGTAGGACCTTGTTTATATATTTTACACATAGTATTTTGTATCTGGTAATGCCAAACTCCTGATTTATTCCACCCCCAGCTTCTTTTCCCTTTGGTAACCATAAGTATGCTTTCTATGTCTGTGAGACCATTTTTGTTCTGTAAATAAGTTCATTTGTGTCATGTTTTTTATTCTACGTATAAGTGATAGCATATGGTATTTGTCTTTCTCTTTCTGAATACCTCACTTAGTATGATAATCTAGGTCTATCCATGTTGCTGAAAATAGCATTATTTCATTCTTTTTATGGCTGAGTAGCATTCCATTTATATGTACACCACATCTTCTTTATTAAATCATCTGTTGATGAACATTTAGGTTGCTTCTACGTCTTGGCTATTGTAAATAGTGCTGCTATGATATTGGGGTGCATGTATCATTTTGAATTGGAGTTTTCTCCAGATATATGCCCAGGAATGGGATTTCTGCATCATATGGTAACTTTATTTTAGTTTTTTAAGGAATCTCCATACTGTTTTCCATAGTGGCTATATCAAATTACATTCCCACCAACAGCATAGGAGAGTTCTCTTTTCTCCACACACTTTACAGAATGTATTTTGTGAGGGCTTCTAAGGATGGTCATTTTGACCAGTGTGAGATGATTCCTCATTGTAGCTTTGATTTGCATTTCTCGGATAATTAGTGATATTGAGCATCTTTTCATGTGCTTATTGGCTATCTGTATGTCTTCACTGGAGAATTGTGGGAGAAAATATTTGCAAATGATATCACTGACAAGGAAGGGCTTAACCTCCAGAATATACAAGCAGCTCATACAACTCAATAACAAAATAAAAAAGAAACCCAATCAAAAAATGGGCAAAAGATCTATCCCTTCAATTTTGTAAGTTTGTTTCATATACTTAAGGGCTAAGATGTTTGGTACATATATGTTTATAATTGTCATATCTTCTTGGATATTTGATTTTTTAACCATTATATAATGCCTTAGTTTGTCTCTTGTAAGAGTTTTTAACTTAAAGTATTTTTTGTTTGATATTAGTATAGCCACCTTTGCTTTCTTTTGATTATTTATATTTATTTATTTATTTATTTATTTATTTATTTTTATTGAGTTATATTCAGTTTACAATGTTGTGTCAATTTCTGGTGTACAGCACAATTCTTCAGTTATACATGAATATATGTATATTCATTTTCGTATTCTTTTTCACCGTGAGCTACTACAAGGTATTGAATATATCTCCCTGTGCTATACAGTATAAAATTATTTATCTGTTTTATATATACCTGTCAATATCTGCAAATCTCGAACTCCCAGTTTATCCATTCCTACCCCCCATGCCCCTGGCAACCACAAGTCAGTATTCTATGTCTGTGAGTCTATTTCTATTTTACATATAAATTCATTTGTCTTTTTTTTTGATTATTGTTTGCATGAAATATTGTTTTTCATTCTTTGATTTTTTCAAACTATGCATATCCTTAGAACTAAAGTGAGCCTCTTATAGACAGCATATATTGGGTTCATGTTTTAATTCATTTTGTCAATCTGCTTTTTAATTGAGGAGTTTAATCTATTTACATTTAAAGTAATTACTGATAGTTAAAGACTTACTATGTCCATTTTGTTGTTTTCTGTTTATCTTACAGCTTTTTTCTCTCTTATTTCCTCCCATACTGCATTCTTTTGTGATTAGCTGATTTTTTTTCTACTGGCATGTTTTGGTTTCTTTCTTATTTCCTCTGTATATATTCTAAAGATACTTTATCATTACGATGAATATTATATATAATACTTTGTAGTTATACCAGTCTATTTTAAGGCTGCATGGACTTAAATTCAATCACATTTTAAAAAACTACTTTTATATCTCAAACCCCCTCCTTTACATTATTGATGTCATAAATTACATCTTTATTTATTAAATAGATCAAATTAAGATAGATTTATAATTACTTTTATCTTTTTACTTTAAATTCTATAGAGGAATAAAAAATAGAACCATGAACCAAAATTACACTAATACTAGTTTTTATAGCTGTTCTTTTGTCAGTAATCTCTCATCCTTTTTGTCTGTGGGAGTGAATTCCCTGTGACATTCATGAGTCTTGCTGCTGATTCCTATCTTCCCTTAGTCTGATATTCTAGCTGCTTTTGGCTATTGGAGTTCCAAGTTAGGAGTCACAGAGTCCAATCTCTTGGGAAGCCTGCAGACAAGTTAGAACATTGCAAATTTTGTCAACTTACTCTCTGGTTCACAGCAGTGAACTAAGAAGCAGGTTACTGCTTTCCCCAAATAATCCTGTACCACATCAAGAAAGGTATGGGGCAAGGGGAAATAAAAGCACTGTAAAATTTCCATGTTGAATATGGCTTTTTCTTGATTAGGTGTTTGTTCGGTTGCTGTAGATTTCTGAATGATTTCCATAGCTCCTGTTATCTTTTTTTAATTAGTATTGAAGTATAGTTAATTTACAATATTATATTAGTTTCAAGAATACAGCAAAGTGATTCACTTATACATAATTTTTTCAGTTTATTTTCCATTATAGGTTATTAAAACATATTGACGAGTTCTCTGTTCTATACAGTAAATTCTTGTTGCTTATCTGTTTTATGCATAGTAGGTCATATCTGTTAATCTTATACTCCTAATTTATCCTTCCCCCATCCCTATCCCCTTTGGTAACCATAAGTTTGTTTTCTATGTCTGTGGGTCTATTTCTCTTTTGTATATAGATTCATTTGTATTATTTTTTAGATTCCATATATACATCATATAATATTTGTCTTTTTCTTCTGAATTACTTAATTCTGTTAACTTTTATTCAGTATTTTTCTAATTTATTTAATGTTTCCAGGGGAAACATGGGCCTAGAGCTTTTTATTTCACCATCTTACAGGCATCATCTACCCTGTCAGGTTTTGATTAATACATTTTGTAAATATGTAAATGGGCACATACAGACAAAGGATAATTATTTATTTTTAATTATTGACCCTTTAATTATTATAAATATTACTTTTATGATAATATTCCTTTTCTGAAATGCAAATTATCCCACATTATTATAGCTACTGCAGGTTTATGGACTTCAGTTTTTTCATGTTTTAAGTAGGTGGCAATGAAAGCATATATGACCTCTATGGTAACTAGGTTCCTCTGATTCTATAAAATATACACTTTAAAATTATTTCAAATTTAATTATTGTTAGCCTTTTCTCCACATATCTCCTCAAACTCAAAGAGAAACTTTCATTGCAAGACTTATTTTCTTGAATGTCAGTCTTATAAACTAATTGACTTTATTCTTGTCTTTAGCCCATATGTTTAGCCACTCTGAAATTTAATCTCCTCATCTGAAATGCACTGTACATTTGATTTGATCTATCAGATTTCTCCCAGCTTTCACAGTTCATAAATCTGGTCCTATGTTGTCACCTCAAGTTTCATTCTCTGAGCCATAATGACCAAGGTATGTCCTGGAATTCTCTGCTATCTAGGGTTACAACTTATATAAACAATAGAGAAGGAATAAAGAAATAAGAAATCAAGAATTCTTTATGTTAGATATACTCAAGAGATGAATTAGAGTTAATCTGCAGATTTTAAGTACTTAAAGTTGTTAGCTTATAAATATGCAATTTGTATAATTTCTAGCATGGAATAAGAAAGCATAGTCTGTGAGTAGACTGGTATCCTTAACAAGTACAAGTACTGATAACCCATAACAAGTACACTGCCAGCATCCATTTCTCCCTTTATCATCATTGTCAAAAATGCTGGAGAAAAAAAAGGAACTCTGTAGCAAAATATTGAGTCTCTTGCCTTGAGTTTTAGTTCATTCTCCAAGAAAAACAACTGAATAACTCAGCAAGACTATATTTCAACTTCTCATATTATATATTACATATAATTTTACTTACACAGTTTGAATCTCTTTGTTAACTTTTGTTGTTCTTCATATTGCATACAATAGGAAAGACATGCTTATTACTAATGTGGCTATCAGTCTTCATGCTGAGTTTTTTTTTTTTAATAGGGAGCAATGTTGCAACTGTGCTCTTTTTGACTCTTCTTCATTGATTCAAACACTTCCACTACAAACTTTGTTCCACTGAAAAGAAAGATTAAATTCTCCATTATGTGAAAAAATGTTAAAGAATTAGAATTTAATTTACTATTATAAAGTCAAATTGATGATTATAAGTGTCTATATTCTGCCCTAAAATATACTTCTTTATAAATCCTGACATGAATATTTCTTCAAAAGTCACTTCTTATGTTAGCTGAACTTGTTGCAATAATCACATTATAATATATGTAAAACAAACCATCATGCTATATGTCTTAAGCTTATACAGTCAAATATTTCTCAATAAAACTTAGGGAAAAAAGCTCTTTTTTTCTTGTTTTAAAAATTTTAAATAGGATCAAAATTAATCAGTATTTTTTATTCATTGAGTATCTACTATATGTTCCAAACTGAATTAACTGAAAATATTTTAAAGTATATTATGACAGATGAGAAATTTTTAAATTTAAAAATTATAAATATACTTTGGCAAAATTAATTTCCTAAATGAAAGGTTAAAAGGGCCACTTTGCATGATGGTATTTTTATTTTTTTAATAAAAATTATGTTGTCTCAATGATCTTGCAACATTTTAGAGCAATTATTAAAAATAAAAAATGTTATGTGAGGAAAGGAAATTTATGCTATTGGTAATGTAAAATGACTCCACTCTACTGATGACTAACACAACTTGAATTTACAAAAGTGTCTGTAATAAATTTTTCTTATTGCATCTTTGCAAAACGTAGACAAAATGCTATCTTTCATGTCTTTTCTGCACAAATAAAAATTGTTTTACACTCAGTGGAGTGCTCCTAATACAGGCTGTGTCTATATTTTGGATTTATTTTCATAGTCTACACTTTGCAAGTTCTTCAACAGAAAATGTGCCAAGCTCATGAGGTATGGGGTTTTGCCAGCAGTGGAACATAAATATCCTTTCTGTAGTAATCCCAGACTACTACAGTATTGAAATACGGTGCTTAGAAGTTGGAAGATAGTGAAAGGGTAGAGAAAGTGTTACACTTGAGTGAGCTTGGGTTGAGAAAAGTAGAGTTAGATGTGCCAAGATTTTCTCTGTCATTCTGAATGACATAAAGTATTTGGCATTGGTTCTGGCAATTATATTTGCCACCTATTCAGAAACAGAGAAGCCCGAAGGAAGCCTCACATGTTATACTAGAAAGCAGAACAGCTTTTACTGCCTTTCCACATATATATTCCTCATAGGATTTACCAAGTACAAAGAAAATAGCAAGTCTGCCAGTTGCTGAGGTCCTATGCCAGTAATACCTAAAAGGTGGGTGGCAGGCACTTCCTCTGATGCAAGTGCCCCAGATGTTAAGATTGCCAAGGCATTTTGGGAATTCTTGATTACTAGGAGGCTTAGTCTACCTGAAAAGAACAAATGTCATATCAAAAACTCATGGGAACAATTTTTTGGTCTCTTCCCCCCTTTGCCTCCATTTCTTTAGATTTTCTCTTTTGTTCTCTTTCCTTTGAGCATCCGTTTTGTGTTCTTGGTGTTTATTCAGAACAACTAAAACACATTTTAAAAACTATATTATGTACAGCATTCTTTGATAGTTTACAATATGACATTAATAACAGAACAAACAGAATTCAAAAATGCTAATTGAAACAAACTTAAGAACTTGACTCTCTCTCTTGCTCTCTCTCTTTCCTATTTAAGTATATTTTTATTCTCTAAACCAGATCGATTATAGTTAGAAGCTACTTCACTTAATCCTCTCCTTTATCTCATGGGAAAATCTCTAAAAGCAGCTCTCAAAATGTCAAAATCCCCAAATTTGCATTAAAGTAGAAAGAAAAATCTGTTTCTTCCCAGGCAAACCTTCAGGAATCTCCTGTCAGGCATTTTTAATTAAAGTAGCAAATAAGTTGGTATCTCTTACATCCTGATGAACATATACTGCTTGGGAAAAATGGATGAAAAAGAATTAATTAATCCAAATTATAGTGGCTAAGAAAAGAAATAATTCAGTTATGTATTGCACAATGTAGTAAGTAACAGTCTCTTTCATTTTCTATAACTACAAATGCCTTTGCAATGACTTAATTTCATGCCAAGAACATTGACAAATGAGAAAGGGCAACACATGTCTGATGAAAAGAAAAAAAAAATATTTAAAAATGTAGAGAAAAATTGTTTTTTTTTTTTGTAGAGGGCACAGATGCCTTTAGATAAAGCACTTGGCATTTGAATCCCCCTCTAAGAAAATGAAAATGAATTAAAGAAGAAAACTCCTTCTGACATAAGGACACTAGTATCCTTACTTAATCATGAGCACTAGTGATTGACTTTGACTAGGTCCTTTGAAGAATTATAACAGTTTTTGTTTGTTTGTTTTATAGAATTTGTGTGTCCTTGTTAAAACTTCAAAATCACACTGCCATTAGAAAATCAGAACTTGTTGTGAGACTTTGTTGAATGTTAACATCAGATCTTGCCCACTTAAAGTTAGAATCACTTCACTTTTGTACATGGTAAGTTTAGAAATTGCTTTTGATTAGAAAAGGATATCTTAGGAAGCAAGAACATACAATGGAATAGACGTCTCTTCAGCAAATGGTGTTGGGAAAACTGGACAGCAGCATGTAAAGCAATGAAGCTAGAACACTACCTTACACCATACACAAAAATAAACTCAAAATAGATCAAAGACACAAACATAAGACAAGATACAATAAACCTCCTAGAAGAAAATAGAGGCAAAACATTATCTCACATACATCTCAAAAATGTTCTCTTAGGACAGTCTACCCAAGCAATAGAAATAAAAGCAAGAATAAACAAATGGGACCTAATGAAACTTACAAGCTTCTGCATAGCAAAGGAAACCATAAGCAAAACAAAACAACAACCTACCGAATGGGACAAAATATTTGCAAAAGATGAACTGACAAGGGCTTGATTTCCAGAATGTATAAACAGCTCATTCAACTTAATAAGAAAAAAAAATAAACAACCAAATAAAAAAAAATGGGCAGAAGAACTAAACAAGCAATTCTCCAATGAAGACATACAAATGACCAATAGGCACATGAAAAAAATGGTCAATACCACTAATTATCAAAGAAACACAAATCGAAACTACAATGAGGTATTACCTCTCACCAGTCAGAACGGCCATCATTCAAAAGTCCACAAATGATAAATGCTGGAGAGGGTGTGGAGAAAAGGGCTCCTACTTTTTTGGTGGGAATGTAGTTTGGTGCAACCATTATGGAAAACAGTATGGAGATTCCTCAAAAAACTAAAAATAAATTTATCCTATGATCCAGCAATCCCACTTCTGGGTATATATCTGGAGGGAACTCTAATTCAAAAAGAATATGCACACCAGTGTTCATAGCAGCACTATATACAATTGCCAAGACCTGGAAGCAACATAAATATCCATTGACAGATGATTAGGTAAAGAAGTGGTGTTATATTTATACAATGGGATACTACTCTGCCACAAAAATATTCATTTTTGAATATTTTGAAACAATGCCATTTGCAGCAATATGGTTAGACCTAGGTATCAACATTCTAAGTGAAATAAGCCAGAAAGATAAATAAAAATACCTTATAATATCGCTTATATGTGGAATCTTAAAAAAAAAAACCACTATGAACTCATCTACAAAACAGAAACAGGCTTGTGGACTTGGTAAACAATCTTTTGGTTACTGGGGAAAGGGGGGAGGAGGGGATAAATTTGTGATTTTGAGATTTACAAATGTTAGCCATGATATATAAAATAGTTTTTTTTTAAGTTTCTATTGTATAGCACAGGGAACTATGTTAAGTATCTTGGAATAACCTTTAATGGAAAAAATATGAAAATGAATATATATATGTATATGCAAGACTGGGACATTGTGCTGTACACCAGAAATTGACACATTGTAATCGACTGTACTTCAATTTAAAAAATAAAGTAACTTTATGAGATATAATTCACATACTGTAAAACACACCAATTTAAAGTGTGCAATTTAATAATTTAATTATATTTACACAATTGGGCAAACATCATCACAATCAAATTTAGAACATTTTTATTACCTCCCAAAGGCAGCTTCTTATTCATTAGTGCTCCATCCTGATCTCTTTAGCCATCACACTTCCCTTTCTCACCAATACCTATCAACTGTAGGCAATCGTTTCTAATTCTTGTCTCTGTAGGTTTACATATTCTGGAGATTTCATATAAACAGAATCATAAAAATGTATTCTTCTGACTGTTTTTACTTAGAATATTTTCCAGACTCCTCCATGTATAAGTACTTTACTGCATTTAATTACTGAATAGCATTGCATTGTATAAATATACCACATTTTATTTATCCATTCATTGTTGGGCATTCATATTATTTCCTTATTTTGAATATTGTGAATAATGCTTCTAGGAGCATCTATATGCAAATTTCTTTTTGTAGACATATATTTTTATTTCTATTGGGAATATACCTAGGAAGAAAACTGATAGGTCAAATGATAACTCTATATTTAACTTTACAAGGAATTGTTATACTATTTTTCAAGTGGCAATTCCATTTTAAATTCACACTAGTAGAACATGAGTGTTCCAATTTATCCACATCCTTGTCAACACTTATTTTCTGAATTTTTATTATAGCCATCCTAGTGGATATAAAATAGAATCTCCTTGTGGTTTTGATTTGTATCCCTTTGATGATCAATGCTGCTGAGCACCTTTTCATGTGCTTATTGGCATTTATATACCTTCTTTGAAGAAAATATCAACTTGTGTCCTGTGTCTATTTAAAAGAAATGAGTTATATTTTAATTATTGAGTGACAAGATTTCTTTATATATTCTAGATGTGAATCTCATCAGATTTGTGAATATTTTCTCTCTGTAGGTTTTTTTTTTTTCACTTTCTTGATGGTGTGACTGTTCTTTGAAACACATTTTTTTAACATTTTAATGAAGTCCAATATATTTATCTCTCTTTTATTTATTATGCTTTTGATGTCGTATCTGAGAATCCATTGCCATATCCAAGATCACAAAGATTTACCCATATATGTTCTTCTATGAAGTTTACACTTTTGGCTTTTACTTTTACATCATTGACCATTTTAAAATTAATTTTGTATATGGTATAAATGGGATCTAATTTAATTTTTTACACGTTGCTATTCAGTTGTCCCAGCAACATTTGTTGATAATACACTGTTGCTCCTATTGAATTTTCTTGGTGCCCTTGACAAAAATTAATTTTAACACAAATATAGTGGTTTATTTCTGCACTCTCAATTCTATTTCATTGATCTACATTTCTAGACTTAGGCCAGTACTACCTTCTCTTGTTTAAAGTCAATTTAAGTTTGGAAATAAAAAATGTGGGTCCTTCAACTTTGTTTTTTATTAAGATTGCTTTTTCTAGTCCATGTCATTTATATTTTCATATTAGCTTTATTAACTGCTTTTCAATTTCTGCAATATTCATCTGGGATTTCAATATGACTATGTTGAAACTTTAGACAATTGAGGGAATACTGCCATCTTGACTTATGATCCATGAAAACAGGATATCTTTCCATTTGTTTAGAACTTTAATTTCTATTAAAATTGCTTTGTAGTTTTTAGAGTATAATTTCAGTGCTTCATTTATTAAATTTAAAATTTTGATAATACTGGAAATAAAATTGTTCTCTCAATTTTATTTTTAGATTGTTTGTTCCAAGTATACAGACATAAAATTGAATTTTATATTGCCTTGTATCTTGCCACCTTGTTAAACTTATCAGTTTGAATAATTTTCAGTGGATGTCTTAAGATTTTTACTTGTAGAATCATGCCATCTGCAAATAGAGAAAAGCTTAATTCTTTCTAATATGGATGCCTTTTGTTTCTCTTGCCTATTGTATTGACTAGAACTTCAAGTATAATGTTGCACAGAAGTAGCAAAAGCAGACATCCTTGTTTTGTCCCTGATCTTAGGGGCAAAGCAGCTATTCTTTTGTCATTAAGTATAATGTTACCTATGGATTTTTCACAGATGCCCCTGACAACTGTGTGGAAGTTTCTTTCTATTCCTAGTTTGTTGAGTGTTTTTATCATGAGAAGTGATTTTTGTTATATTATTAGGATTTTCTGCATCTATTAATATGATTATGTGTTGTTTGTTTTTTATTCTACTTATATGGTATATTACATTAATTAAATTTGATATGTTAAACCAACTTTGAGTTTCTAAGATAGCTTTCACTTGATCATGGTAATAATTTATTTTATATGTCGCTGGGTTCTGTTTGCTCGTATTTTTTTGGGAAGTTTTTCATTTGTATTTATAATAGAATTTGGTTAGTATTGCTTTTTTTCTTTTTTTACTTTGATGTCTTTTCCTGGTTTTAGTTTCAGGGTAATACTGGCCTGATAAATTTGGAAGCATTTATAAAGAATTGCTGTTAATCCTTATTTCCATCTTTGGTAGAATTCAACACATTGGAGCCAACTGGGTCTGTTCTTTAATTTCTGTATTACAAATTTAACAGTTAGGCCTATTAATCTTTTCTTTCTTTTTCAATCAGTTTTAGGAGCTTACAGCTTTCTAGCAATTTGTGCATTTAATCTAAGTTATTTAATATATCAACATACAATTATTTATAGCATTCTTTAGAATACTTTAAAAATTTTGGAGGGAAAATAACCCGTTTTATTT
The DNA here is from genome assembly GCF_036321535.1 of Camelus dromedarius. Classification (NCBI taxonomy): domain Eukaryota; kingdom Metazoa; phylum Chordata; class Mammalia; order Artiodactyla; family Camelidae; genus Camelus; species Camelus dromedarius. The sequence continues at coordinate 52,719,546 of NC_087472.1, read as the reverse complement.
CTAACTCTAGTAGTTTGAATTTCCTCTCTATTTTCAGGAGGAGGGGTGAATCTAATTAAAGTTTTGCTAAATTTGTTGATATTTTCAAAGAAACAAAATTTTAAAAATTTCTCTTTTGATTTTCTAAACTATATTTAATTAATTTTTACTCTAGTCCTTATTATTTCCTTCATTTAATAGTTTTCTGTTAATTTGCTCTTCTTTTTCCAGTATGTTAAAATTGAAGGTTAAAATTGATTTTAGTTATTTTTTTCTTTTTTTATTGTAGGAATTACAGATATATACTCTCGTTAACCATTGATTTCATGGTATTCCATAAGTTTTGGGTTGTTTTGTCTCTGCTTTTATTTATCCCAAAGTATTTTATTATTTATTTTGTAATTTTATCTGATCTGTTGATTATTGAGTTGTGTTGATTAACTTCCACATACTCATTTATTTACTTAAATTACTTCTAATATTGATTTCTTATTTAATTCCTTTAATATCTTGAGCCAGCAAGTATTTTCATCTTTTCCCAGTGATTTTGTGTATGTGTTGGGACACAACTTCAACAATTAGAAAATTTACCAATCTGTCTGAGCCTTCACTTCCTATTTTCTCAAGGCCTCAAGCTCAGCCAAAATTTACAGATTGGGGCTGTCTGAATTTTCTGAGCATGAGTGTGACCTTTCAGTACCTCAGGGATATGTCAGAGTTTTCTATAGCTTCCAATGAAACGGCTTCTTCTTCAGATCTTTCTTTTGGCCATATTCCTGTTTTCTGAACTGACATCACAGCCTTAGGTATTTGAGATATAAAATAATTGACACTAATTTTTTTTACAACAAAAACCCTGGAGATAGAGCATTTCCTATTAAGTGAGGTCCAAATTAGGTCAAATAAAACCACCATACAAATAGATTTCTTCCAAAAATTAGGGAGATAGGTCATATAATGTCAGTGATCTTTGGATGGGGCTTTTGATATCTCCCTTCCAGCGACTGCAAGGTTACTGTTTTTCATAATTATCATGGTTGTGAGGTTGATGAATTTCCTAGGCTACAGCAGAACCAAGGAAAGGGAAGCATCAGTAGATCAATTTACAATGCAATGATTAACCTATTACTCTTACTAAGATTTAAGAATTTTTCTTAAATTATGATCCTCAGATTGTTGGAAACCTTTAGTTAATTTACCAGATTTCAGAAACAGCTGATTTTGATTTTATTTTGCTTTTATAATTGCTTTAATAGAGAGGTTGATTTTTGGAGATCTTAATTCAACCAATGAGAAAGTCTCCCTTCAGAAAGCCATAAATATTTGAAGTAAAACAGAAAAAATAAAGCAACTCTCTTTAAATGTGGTAAATAATTACAATAGAAAGGCCTCTGAAATGTGAAATTTGCCTAACCAATTGTCATTATGTAAGCTACATAACAGTTTAGTATTTCACTGATTTCATTACTGATTATTCAATTTTATTATGGATTAATAACATTAATTTATATTTTATAGAATATGTTCATTTAATATGTGATATCAAAAATTTTGGGTATAAAGTTCCTACTTATATCAATGGACAGATCATCCAGATACAAATTCAATAAGGAAAACTGACCTTGAATGACACATTAGATGACAAGGACATTATATATAAAAAACATTCCATGTAAAAGCCTTGTTAAGCTTAATAAAACTGAAATCATACCAAGCGTCTTTTCCAACCACAACACCTAGAGAATAGAAATTAACTATATGAAAAAAGTGCATAAAACACAAACACCTAGTAGCTAAATAATGTACTAATAAACAATCAATTAATCACTGAAGAAATTGAAAAGGAAATCCAAAAATACCTGGAGACAAATAAAAAATAAAAACACAATGATCCACACTATTTATAATAGCCATGACCTGGAAACAACCTAAATATCCATCAACAGATGACTGGATAAAGAATTTGTGGTACATTTATACAATAGAATACTACTCAGCCATAGAAAAGAATAAAATAATGCCATTTGTAGCAACATGGATGGCCATGGATATCATCATTCTACGTGAAGTAAGGCAGGAAGAGAAAGAAAAATGCCATGTGATAGTACTTATATCTGGAATTTAAAAAAAAAAAAAGACACAAATGAACTTATTTACAAAACAGAAACAGACTCACAGACATAGAAAACAAATTTATGATTACCAGTGGGGAAAGGGATTGGAAAGGGGTACATTGGGAGTTCAAGATTTGCAGATATTAAGTACTATGTATAAAATAGATAAACAAGGTTCTTCTGTAGAGCACAGAGAACTATAGTCAATATTGTGTAGTAAACTATAATGAAGAAGAATACAAAACAGAATATACATATGTATATGAATGACTGAAATATGCTGTACACCAGAAATTGACACAAAATTGTAAGCTGACTACACTTCAATTAAAAATGAAAAAAAAAAACCACAATGATCCAAAATTTATGGGACACAGCAAAAGCAATTCTTTGAGGAATGTTTAGAGTGATACCTTGGGAAATGAGAAAAATCTCAAATAAACAACCTAATCTTATACCTAAAGGAAATAGAAAAAGAATAAACAAAACTCAAAGATAGTAGAAGGAATGAAAAAATAAAGATCAGTGCCAAGAAAAATGGAATAGAGCTGATTCTTTGAAAAAGACAAACAAAAGTGATATAAACCTTTAGTGAGACTCATTAAGGGAGAAAAAAAGAAACCAAATCAATAAGATCAGATCTGAAACAAAAAAGTTACAACTGACACCACAGAAATACAAAGGATCATGAGAAACTACCATTAACAACTCTATGCCAAGAAAAAGGACAACTCAAAGAAATGGATAAATTTCTAGAAACATACAATCTCCCAGACTAAACCAGGAAGAAATAGAAAATATGAACCGACCAATCACTAGTCATGAAATTGAGGCGGTTATAAAAAACTCCCAACAAACAAAAGTCAAGGAGCACTGGTGAATTCTACCAAATGTTTAGGGAAGTTAACACCTATTCTTCTCAAAGTATTCCAAAAAATTGCAGAAGAAGGAAAGCTTCCATACTCATTCTGTGAGACAAGCATCAACCTGAAACTAAAACTAAAGAAATATACCATAAAACAGAAAGATTACAGGCTAATAAAACTGATGAACATAGATGTAAAATGCCTCAACAAAATATTAGCAAACCAAATCCAACAATACATTAAAGGGATCATACATCATGATGAAGTAGGATTTGTCCCAGTGTACAGTTATTTTTAGATATTCACAGATTAATCAATGTGATACACCACATTAACAAATTGAAGAATAAAAAAAATGTGATCATCTCTATTGATGCAGGAAAAGCTCTTGACAAAACTCAACGTCTATTTATTTATATTAATTAATTAGTTAATTAAAATATAGTTGATTTAAAATACTGTGTTAGTTTCAGGTGTAAAGCTTCAGATTCTTTTCCATTATAGGTTATTATAAGATATTGAATGTGGTTTCCAGTGCTATTCAGTAAATCCTTGCTGTTTAACTATTCTATATATACTGGTGTATGTCTGTTAATCCCATACTCCTAATTTATCCTTCCACTTCTCCTTTCCCCCAGGCAACCATAACTTTGTCTTCTATGTTTGTGAGTCACTCCGTTTCTGTTTTATAAATAAGTTGATTTTTTTTTGATTCCACACATAAGTGGTATTATATAATATTTGTTTTACTCTGCTTAACTTATTACACTTAGCATGATAATCTCTAGGTCAATCCATATTGCTGCAAATGGCAATATTTCATTCTTTTTTATGACTGAGTAACAAACATTTAGGTTGCTTCCATGTCTTGGCTATTGTGAATAGTTCTGCTATGAACATTGGTGTGCATGTATTTTTTTGAATTAGAGTTTTCATCTTTTTCAGATATATGCCCAGGAGTGGGATTGGTGGATCATATGGTAATTGTATTCTTAGTCTTTTAGGGAAACTTCAGAATATTTTCCATATTGGCTACACCAATTTATATTCCCACCAACAATGTAAGAGAATTCCCTTTCCTCCACACCCTCTCCAGCATTTATTATTTGTAGACTTTTGATAATAACTATTCTGACTGGAATGAGGTGATACCTAATTGTAGTTTCCATTTGCATTTCTCTAATAATTAGTGATGTTGAGCATCTTTTCATGTGCCTATTGGCCATCTGTATTCCTTCTTTGGAGAAACATCTACTTAAGTCTTATAGAAATCTGCTATATTTCTTTACACTAACAATAACATCACATCAAAAAATAAAATACCTAGTAATAAATCTAGCCAAGTATGTGAAAGACCTACATACTGAGAACCATAAAACATTGATAAAGAAACTTGGATATGATACCAAAAAATAGAATGATATCCCCTGCTGTTAGATTGGAATAATTAGCATTGTTAAAATGGCCATACTACCTAAAGCAATTTACATATTTGATCTACAATCCTTATCAAATTACTTGTGATATGTTTCACAAAGCTAGAACAAATATACTAAAATTTACATGGATCAACATCCATTTATGTCAAAAACTCTCCTGAAAATGTGTACCGAGTGAACATACCTCAACATAATTAAGGCCATATATCATAAGCCCACAGCTAACATCATATTCAACAGTGAAAAGCTGAATGCATCTCCTCTAAGATCAGAAACAGGATAAGAATGCCCACTCTCACCACTTTTATCCAAAATAGTACCAGAAGTTCTAACCACAGAAATCAGACAAAATGAAGAAATAAAAAGAAATCAATTTGGAAAGGAAGTAGTAAAACTCATTGTTTGTAGGTGACATGATACTCTACATAGAAAATCCTAAAAATGCCACCAAAATCTTATAGAGTTAACCAATGTATCCAGTAAATTTGCTGGATAAAAATTAACATACAGAGATTGGTTGGATTTCTATACACTAATAATAAACTATCAGAAAGAATAATTAAGAAGACAGTACCATTTACAATTGCATCAAAAAAAAATAAAATTCCTAAGAATAAAACTACCTAGGAGGTAAAATTGCTGTCAACGGAAAACTATGACACTGATGAAAGAAATTGAAGTTGACACAAACAAGATGGAAAGGTACACCTGGATTGTAAAAACTAATATTGTTAAAATGACTATACTATCCAAGGCAATCAACAGATTCAGTGCAATCCCTATCAAAATACTAATGGCATTTTTTTCCACAGAAATAGGACAAAATATTTTAAAATTTATAGGGAAACACAGTAGACCCTGAATAGCCAACATAACCTTCAGAAAAAGAACAGAGCTGGAGGTATCATGCTCTGTGACTTCTGACTATACTACAAAGCTAGAGCAATCAAAACAGTATGGTATTGGCAAAAAAAAAAAGACATTTAAATCAATGGAAAAAATAAACATCCCAGAAATAAACACATGTACTTATTTATGGTCAGTTAACCTACAATAATGAAAGCAAGAATATACAATGGAGAAAAGACAGTTTCTTCAGCAAGTAGTGCTAGGAGAACAGGACAATTACATGTAAAAGAAGGGAAATAGAACATTTTCTCACACCATATACAAAAATAAACTCAAAACGTATTAAAGACCCAAATATAAGATGAAATTCCTAGAAGAAAACATGCACAGAACACTCTTTGACATAAATCACAGCAATGTATTTTTTCTTTTGGATCTATCTCCAATGGCAAAGGAAACAAAAGCAAAAATTGATAAATGGGACCTAATTAAAGTTAAACATTTATGTATAGCAAAGGAAACCACTGACAAAGTGAAAAAACAACCTTTTGAATGGGAGAAAATATTTGCAAATTAAATGACTGATAAGCAGTTAATATCCAAAATATGTAAGCAACTCATACAAATCAACATCAAAAAAAAATTAACCTGATTAAAAATTGGCAGAAAACCTAAACAGATATTTTTCCAAAGAAGACATATAGATGGCCAACAGGCATATGAAAAATGCTCAACATTATTAATCATCAGATATGCATATCAAAACCACAATGAAATATCACCTCACACCTGTCAAAATGGCCATCAACAAAAAGACCACAAATAATAAATATAACCAGTTGGGAAAAAATATCTTCGTGATAACATAGAAATATGAGAAAATCAACTTTGAAAGTAAGGAAGAACATTTGTGAAATCACCTTGTGGTCCCTACTATGACCCTATAGTGCTTGACTCTTGATGTACTAAAATCTTCAATGTTCTCACTGTACTGAGGCTGCAAACTGAGATTATACAGTGTCTCTTTAACACCTGTGTCTATTTTGAACCATTCTTAAAGATTAAAACAGAATTAGATGCAAACACAGACAAGGCACAGACTTAAATATAGAGAGGAACATAGCAGACATCACTAGAAAACATTTAGCCAAGCTTTAGATGGTGAAATATTACTTTCCTATTGAACATATTTTCTATGAGTAAAGCTCCAGAGCAGCTGTTATTTTAATGTGAAGAGCTTGCTTATGTGTGTGTGTTTTTGTGTACTCTTGCCTGCAGTGAATTTTTATAAATTATAGAGTTGTCTCAGTGAGAGTGTTGCACATAAAGCCATATCTGAAGAACAAATCTTAGTATTCATACTTCTGAGACCTAGAAAACTGATAACATATCTGTCTAGGTTATAGATTATGAGACAACATCTTCTTTTAACATGCTATACAGATTTGTAAAAGAAATAAGCCAACAAAACATTGCTAATTTGTATTTTTGCTAATTTAGAATATTTTGCAGAGAGATCAGGTTACTAAAATAAAGCCAATTCCCACTTAGGTGAAACTGATATAAATATTAAATACGAAACACCTGAAGTTACCTCTTATGAAAGTTTTCCAGTTACCACTGCCAGTTAAATTTCTGGAGACAGAATTATAGCATCTTGAAAATTCAGACTTATGCTGCACCGGTTAACAAAGCTCTTCAGCAGGAGCCAGGGAATTTGCTGATCCACAGTACAAGGAGGAATGCCAATAAGACTTGAAGCCAACCTGGGGATAGGCTACTTGTGAAAAGGAATCACTAGCTGATGACTAGCAGACAGCTATTCTGTTTGCTTCCATCTTTGTTCAGGTGGATCTTTTCTCTTGGTTCCTACATTGGTTACATCTAGATAACAAGATGAAACAAAACCTCTAATTATAGTAATGTATATTTTGGTATAGCTCAGAGTGACAAAAGCTGTAAAGCATGGGAAGGAATGTAGGATATTCAAAACATTTGTTCAGGATTTTAATTTTAAAAATCCACTTCCTAAGTTGAAGAACGGCATTGCTAGAACTTCCTCAAGAGCACAGGATAAAAGAACTAGGAGAATGAAGGAAAAAGGAAAAAAAAAAACTGAATATCTAACTTCTTTCTAGGGAATAGATTATTTTAACTGTGACATTGAGATAGACTATCTTAATTTATATGAAAATCAAGGATATTGGGTGAAGATTCAAGAAATCATGCAGCAAGCCTAATGGCTAATAAATAACTGACCCAAAATAAACAAATTACACTAAAAGAAATAAATTGGCCTGTGTAATTTATATTTCTCAGCTATTGAGAACATGAGGGCCTGACATACTAATCCTACAGGCCCTCAAGATATCATGGTTGTTCTCATCTGTTTTTCTGCTATTATCAAATGACAGAGAGTTATAACAAACATTCTTAAGGGCCCACCCCCAGGATAATATGCAACTGCCAACAGGCTAGTTTGGACTCCATACTCTTTGTTTCTCTTACTTGTAGGGAAAAAAAACTTACATGATAATAAGAATAGCTAATGTTTTTATAGCACTTGCTACATGCCAAGACTATTTCAAGCACTTGTATATTAAGTATTTAATCCAGATAGCACATCTATGACGTAGGACTTTTATTATTCCTATTTTACAGATGAGGGAATGAAAGCTCAGAAAGACTAAGTAACCTCCCTAAAGTCACATGTTTAATAAGAATTAGAAGCAGGATTCAAATACAGCCTCACTTTTGCAGAATTTATACTACACCAAACAGCCTTTCCAAGTACTTTGGGAAGTATATTACCATAAAGCTAAACATTTTAATTAAAAATAAAGGAATTATTTTGCAAATATTGGTAGTTTGGCAGTAACTTGTTACATCTTGTTTGTGAAATAACTTCAAACCTAATTATGACTCATTAGTGAGAACTGTGCTTCTTTAATATTACTTAGCCATAAAATCTTCAGTAAATATTTATGGAACAACTACTCCATAGCAGACACTATGCTAGGTGTTGGGGATACATTAGTAAACCAAAATGATGACAGCTCTTATGAAGTTTATATAGTTCTTGTTATTTTCTGTTTCCTTGGCTATCTTCATTACTAGACTATTTTCTCTTTAGGGGCACAGCAATATGACATTTATATTTTTATGTTTTCATCCTGAGAACATGGCAGTGGTGAGTACATAAACATTTCTCAATAAACATCTATGGCATATTGAATGAATTAATAAAATTAAGGTTTTCATTAAAGACCATGGTAAAATTCTAGACTATGCCAACATAAACAAACTTAAAATATTTTTGAGAATCTGTTTAATTCCAAGCATTGTGCTAAGACAACAGAAAAATACAAATAAGTTTAAAACATTATCTGTACTTATGTGGAGGAATTTAAAAACCATTCTCCTTGATGGAGGATAAAGAAGCAAATTAGAGGCAAAATGGGTTGGCATATTAATTTGAAATACTAATTATGAATATGTTTTCCTCTTTATCCCCATGTAATTTACTTATACCAGTGGCCATTCATCCAGTTCAGGCAATGAGGGCATTTCACCTTCTCATTTTCAGGAAAAAGATACTGAAAAAGAAATACAAAGAGAACAGAAAGATGCCATTTCTTACAGGGTGTTTTGTAGAATAGATTTTTAATTTCCAGCTGTTGAGGATAGTGATTTCCAAAAGACAAAATATTGAAGGACTTATGGCTTAAAATTCATTTCCTAAATATTATATTTGGAAGAATATATGATGAGTAAACACACTCTATTGCAGACTAAAAACTCATTGGACTAGAGGAGAGGAAAGAGGGAATTTGACAATAAGGACTTATGGAACATACTTTATCTGGGTCAGATAGTCCCACTTGCAGCAGGAATATAGTACTGTTAGTCCTCCAGGAGAAAACTCTCAACATCTTGGACCAGAGTTCTACTACTTGGACACCTCTAGCACTATGATGCCTGGGGAGATTGTAGGGAACCAGGTGCACCTGTTGTTTGAAGAAGAAACTTGAAGGAGGAAGAGGACTGATGGAATGCATATTTTACAGGGGATTATAGTTAACTCCAGCCATCAGTGAATAATCTTTTTCTTTTAATGATTGTAAGCATGAATGCAATAAAAATGTTGAAATTAAATTATCCCTGATACCAAGAAAAGCCTTTAATATAAAACCTTGTTTACAGAAGCTCCCACAGCCATCATTTTGTATTTAAATAATCTTTATAACATTCAGAAGCTATTCACATGCAGTAGTTTAAAAAGTTTTAAAAAATTGCTTCAGCTTTTATATGTCTGACTAAAAGTGAATGGCAGTAATTATCTATACAGTTTACCTTATAACTAATTGTGTGTCTCACAATAAAAAATTCATACATTAAGTGGATGTCTGATTAATTCTTTTGCAAGTTTGATTTGGTTATAAAGTAAAATATATACAAGTGTGCACCTTTACAGTTGTTTATTTCAGCATATGAAGTGACCTTTTATCTCTGTTCTCAGTGCAGAAAAAAGGAAGAATTATTATTGTTATTAAGGACATGTTTTCTATAAACAGTGAACCAAATATTTTCAACAAGTATCAAGGGACACCCTCCAAAATGTCCATTTTTTTTTCTGAAAGTTGATTAATGCTGCTTCGCTTTGGTTAAAAATATTTTTGACCAAAATATCTGACCTGGTGTCAAATATCACTAATAATAAATTTCAAGTAAGTGAAGGGTTGTTTTATGAAGAGTAGTGAATAGCTGCTGCTCATGCAATCAAAGAGAGAAAAATGTGAGTTTATCATACAGTAGGAGACTTCCAGCCTATAAAGAAGGAAAAATCTTTCTTCTACAGGAATAAAATAGTTGGCATGCTTCAAGACCAATTGTACTGAGGCAGGGGATGGACTGAAAAATTACTTGAAGACTCTTCTATTATCCTGATTTTACAATTTCCTAAGATTTTGAAACTGAGTTATATAATGCAATATTGCAATATAAATGTTCACTTTGAGAGAACAGTGGAAATGACTTCTTCTGAAATTCATATATAGATAAAGCTATAACTAATTTACTTAATTTATTTAAGCCATGACTAATAATACGTGCACTCTTTATTAAAAATATAAAATGAGTAATCACGCTGATTAAAAGATTCTGCTGAACTTATGACACTGTTAAAAGCAGGAATTAGTGAAATTAGGAATGGAGATAAGTTAAAGTATAACATTTTTCTATATTTTCTATATTTTCAATTCATCTTTATTACATTAGAATTTAAAATGATTCCTCTAATTATTTTTGATTAGCCTAGGGTATATAAGTTGAATTTATATGAAGTGGCAATTTTTTCTTACAAGTTAAATAAAAAATTAAAATTATCATTTCCTATATAAATTTCAATGTCAGCTTTATATTATTAAATATTAACTTTGAGAAAATAGATTATACAATTTATCACTATAATGTTCTTTCATCTCATGCTTGGTTTTGTGAAATTACTTAAAATGTAATTATAGCATGGCAATTATCTATTTTTATTTAATATAGCAAGTTTTATAAGACTGATTTTTCCTTCACAATGTCATTTTTAACTGCTTCTTTCTATGTCTTTCTATCAGTTTCTAGCTCAAAGGATAACTAAAACAGCCTCTTAACTGATCTTCCTGCCTAGCCTCTTTTTCTTCCAACTATCCTGTATATTATAGTGATCGTGCCACTTCTCTTTTAAAAGAAAGGGAGTGAATTCTGATTTTCTCTCACACCACGCTAAAACTCTTTAACATTTTCATCACGTGTCCTCAACCAACAGGAAACTTTTTATCTAATTACTTGTATTGAATATGCTTGGCCAGAGCAGACATTTGCCCTATTCCATTCCTTCTCATTGCTTCTTTTGCAGAATCAATGCTTATCACTCTTGCCTTAAAGTCCCTTAACACCTCTGCATGCATATATTTACTTCTCCATTTCATCAAATTATATACCCAGCCACCTTATAAAATTCAGTATCTCTCACATCTTTTCCAACTCCAATATTTTAAAATATGAAAGCCTATATTTGACCATATTTTCTAGTCTTTCAACTTTATCCATACCTTCACTCTCACTAAAGGTGCTCTCTTTTTTTGGAGGGGTGTAGGTAATTATGTTTATTTATTTGTTTTTAGAGGAGGTACTGGGGATTGAACCCAGACCTCATGTATGCCAGGCACACACTCTACCACTTGAGATATACCTTCCCCGATGGTACTCTTTATTTTACCACTATCTGTTACTAGGAAGATAAAGTCCTTCTTGTGTGAGGTTATATGCCTTCCCTCACTTAAATCTCCAAACATCTCTATCTTTACTTTTCTCTTCAACTTTTTTGTCTCAGGAAATGACGTGTTAAATGCTTGTCCCATGCTCAGTCTTTTACTCTGTCATTTCCCATCCCTTCCAGCAATTAATCCCATAGGATCTTAGATATCTTCATTTTTTTTTTTTTTGATTTACACATTTCCTTAGCCTGCAGAGCTAGTTAGATCTCTCTAAAACAAACAAAGAAATCTTCCTATCCTAATCAGTAGTGCACAACCATGATTTCCCTTCAGGTAACATCTCTATTTCCTCACTTTTTCTTAAAACCACCTGAAAGAATGATCTGTAGTTACTTTCTCTTCCTCTTTTTTAACTACTGTGACTTTTCAGTTGATTTTACATTTCTTTCCTAAATCTAATTTTTTATTCTCCTTGAAAGATAATAGTAATAATAGTGATAATGATAATACAATTAAAATGTATTGGACATTTATTAAGTGCCCTATGTGAATGCTACTAATATTATGCCAATAAACTAATGAGGAAACTGAGGTACAGAGAGATTAAATAATGTGGCCAACTACATACATACATAATGGAGCCTAAATTGTCACTAAGTTAATCTGAATGCGTGCCTGCTTGTTTAACCAATACCTACGCAATTCCCAGTATTCTATCTTTGTTGTCATTTTTTTTTTCATATTCCTTACTTGAGTTAGTCTCCTTCAGGAAATCCTGTTTCTTCAGTTGTATCCTCTGTGTATAATTGCATGATTGTCAAATCCACATTACCAACCATGACTACTTGTCTTAAACTTAAGACCAAATTTTTCAAATGACTGTTAGAGATCACTTTGCACATATTTAACATATACATATAGATAAGGAAAGGTTTTTAACCATCATAGCCCAAAGTCCCTATCATAAGTTAACTTGATTTACTAACTGGTGGCTAAAGTCCCCAGACAAAAAATACTTTCTTACCAGGCATTATTGGATCTAGATTACTTTCCAGTAGTCAAGTATAAAGATCAGAGTTCTTTTGAGGTAACTTTATTTTTTTATGGCATAGAAGTATTTGTAAATTTAAAAATAATTTGTTATAAGATTTTTTAATTTAAATAAATGTTTACTTTTGTACCAAAAAAGAAAAATAAAAAAATGATAATTACATCCTCCATGGTGGAATCACAAGATTTCAGAATTTTACAGTGAAATGACACAACTTTTCAGGTAATTCTCAATAGTTAGGCATATCATGGAGATTTCACAATATTCCCCCTCTACAAGTTTATCTACAGGAGGTCTTTTTTATTTCCCTATGTATAACTGTATGAATGTCAAATGTATATCACCAAGTATAACCTCACTCAAACTACAAACCTGTTTGTTAAATGACTGTTAAAGATCAAATCTCTTATTAGGCTTCTGAATATGGTTTAGTTTGAAGAAAGTATTCCATGGCAAATATATACATAAATAATATTTTTAAGTTTACTAAAATTTTAAAAATAAAGTATTTTTTATTTGTGGACTTTTGAATGATAGCCATTCTGACTGGTGTGATGTAGTTTCGATTTGCATTTCTCTGATAATTAGTGATACTGAACATTTTTTTCATGTGCCTATTATTCATTTGTATTTCTTCCTTGGAGAATTGCTTGTTTAGGTCTTCTGCCCATTTTTGGATTGGGTTGTTTGTTTTTTTCTTATTAAGTCGTATGAGCCACTTATATATTCTGGAGACTAAGCCTTTGTCAGTTTCATCATTTGCAAAACTTTTCTCCCATTCCGTAGGTTGTCATTTTGTTTTACTTATGGTTTCCTTTGCTGTGCAGAAGCTTGTAAGTTTAATTAGGTCCCATTGGTGCAGCCACTGTGGAAAACAGTATGGAGATTCCTCAAAAGACTAGGAATAGATTTACCATATGACCAAGTCATCCTGCTCCTGGGCATATATCCAGAAGGAACTCTACTTCAAAAAAACACCTGCACCCCAATGTTCATAGCACCACTATTTACAATAGTCGAGACATGGAAACAGCCTAAATGTCCATCACCAGATGACTGTATAAAGAACTGGTGGTATATTTATACAATGGAATACAATTCAGCCATAAAAACTGACAACATAATGCCATTTGCAGCAACATGAATGCTCCTGGAGAATGTCATTCTAAGTGAAGTAAGCCAGAAAGAGAGGAAAAATACCATATGAGATCGCTTATATGTGGAATCTAAAAAAAAAAAAAAAAAAAAAAAAAGAACATAAATACAAAACAGAAAGAGACTCAAAGACATAGAATAGAAACTTTTGGTTGCCAAGGGGGTGGGGTGGGGTGGGAAGAGACAGATTAGTATTTCAAAATGTAGATACTGACAGGCATATATAGAATAGATAAACAAAATTATACTGTATAACACAGGGAAATATATACAAGATCTTGTGATAGCTCACAGGAAAAGAAATGTGACAATGAATATATGTATGTTCATGTATAACTAAAAAACTGTAGTCAACAATGGAAATTGACACAACATTGTAAAATGACTATAACTCAATAAAAAAAAGTTAAAAAATAAAGTATTGAAAGCCAGCAATGTACTTTAAAATTCTTATTTTAGTAATATGGGAACAGAGCAAAAATGAGTTGCCAAGATCACATGGCTAAAATACTTTCCTTATCTTGTATTCATTCTCAAGTTCGGATTAGTTTCTTCATATATATATCTCAACCATTATATTCTTTACATATATATTTATCTATGCTCATACAGATGTTTTGTCAAAATATGTTTTAAGTCATTTTTATGATTAATCCAGCTCATTCAGTCATTCAATGAATGAATCTATTAAACATTTATTATATTTCATAAACTCTAATATACCATAAATATTCAATAATGAATAGATTCTGGCATTAACCTGGGAGAACACAAAATATAGTGAGGCAGACCCCATAAGAAAACCAATAATTTAAATTCAAATTATTAAAAGTTATGATAGAGTAAAAGAGATTACTGTGAGAGCATAGATAATGAATGACTACATCAGTCTGGAGCTTGTAAAAAAGGCATCCTATGAAAAGTAACATCTATATGGCTACTTGAGAAAAAAAGTGTTATCAGGTAGCTACAGTTAGGGTAGACATCGTGAGAAGGGAGAAGGGGAAACACTGGTAATCTAAGTAGATGAAAGAGTGTATAAAAATTCATTTAGGCCTGAGAGAACATAGCATTTTCCAGAAACTGCATTAGATGAGTGTGAATGGGACACAAATAAGAGTTTGTTAAAAGATAAGGTTAGAGGTAGCCAGTGGCAGCATGGTTCTTACATGGCATGCTATGGTTATAAGACATTATAATGGGACTTGCTATTTTAAATATAGATGAAGCACTAATACAATAAGTAGCAAATAACCTACTTTACATTACAAAGTAAGTAGCTCAGCCACCTAAGCCTGACTTATAAAGGAGGTGGTCACAAACTTGGTTTGCAACCCTTCACGCAACTCCAAATCTTAGGCTGTGAAAAATTTGGAAAGAATAATTGATAAAGATGGGAATTAGAAGTACCAAGTCCCATCATCTCCCATGCGGAAGGGGAGAAGGAGCAATTTTCTCCTTACATCAAGGCTAGTGAAAACAATTTCAAGAGGAAAATTAGAGAGCTCAATGTCAGTGTTTTAGAGCTTGAAGGACATATTCAACTAGTGTATGACTCATGCTTGAGAAATCAAAGGTCAAGAGACTTGGCTAAGTGACCCATGGCAGTAGAGAACAATGGTTGACATGTAACTGCATTACCACAAAAAGCATGTCTAAGGTATGCATATTCTATGAAACTTATGTGGGCTGTATAAAAGAGAATTCTTCTCCCAGAGGCACAGATAATGGGATATGAAGACCAAACAGAAAAATTCTAGAACTATATACATAGGTACTAAAGGAGGAGTCAGTCCCTGGAGTGGACCACAGAAAGAACTGCTTGAGCAGAGGGAGCTGTAGGTTGAGACATCTCAGTTATGCAAGCATTCCAAAGAACTGCAAAGCATCCACAAATAAGTCAGCATAAAACATCTGCTTAAGTAGAGAATTTCAGTACTAACTCATGGCCATAGAAACTAAGTGAGCCTTTTCTACTCCATTTTTCTTTCCTTAACCCTTTCCCTCTAACACATATATACATATACCTTGGGGAAAAAAAAGAAAACTGTATTTAGCATAGCTGTGAGAGATACAACACAGAAAAAAATAGAAATGCTGACCCTTCCCTCCTTTTCTCCTGCAGCAAGCTTAAACTAGGTAATGAAAGCAAATACAACTTTAAATATAGTGTGCTGGATCATATCTTTTTGAATCTACAGATCCATTTTTCAACCTAATTCTCCCTGGACTGTGTTGATAAGCCTTCCTTACCTCTGGCTTTGGGTTGGTATCATTTTATTGGAAGCATCTTATTGAGATCACAGGGCAGAAGAAAAAAGAGGTCAAGGTATTTAGACCACTTGATCCCTTCCTATTGGTCAAAGATTGGCAGGGTTTTGATCCTCTAACAAAAGACAAAGGTTTTTTTGGGAGCTGTTGCCTCAACTATAGGTCTCACAATTTTAATTACTACTTCCTCTCCTTGCCCATTAAGGGCCAGGGTTAATTACAACTGTTGCTATACCTGTAGGTTGCAATACCTTGAAGATTTTCCTCAATTCTGTCCATATCTTTGTAAATAGTTTCTTCACTAAAGTCTCTTCAATTACCTTGTTTCATAGTGCCAACTTTTTCTTGCCAAGACACTGGCTTATCATAAAAAAATCTAGATTTGTTTACTAGAACACAGAGATGTATATATTATTTACTGAAGCTATTTTTTTGAATTTAGTAAGCAATTTTTTTCTCAAAATATTTTCAGGAAAATCATGGAAATATCTATTCGTAGAGAGTGTATTTTGGAGAAAAAAAAGCAAATGTTTTCTTCTGTCTTCTATAATTGTGGCTCATTAGATTGCTGATTACATCATCTTCTTGGAAACTCTTGGAGAAAAAGACCATAAGCTGTGTTTCTTTTGCCTATTTTCCAGACAGCTATTGAATTTGAAGAGAACAATATATAGTAAAGTTGTGGGAGACAACAAATATATTACTCAGGGGAAAATCTGAGTTTAAATAAATACATTAGTAGAGAGAAACAATTGAAAGAAAATTTAGTAAATGCTCAACAATAGGACGGAATAAACCCTAAAGTGAAAGAATGTAAAGATAAAATCAAAATTTAAAGAAAGTAGAAGGAAATGAACAACAGAATGAAACCCAATGTATATGAACATGAAAACTAAAACTAGAAATATTAATCAAGAAAAAAAGATGGGAGTAAGTATAAGCAAATATCAAGAATGATAAAAGGATACAATAGAGTTAAGATTTTTTAAAAATCATGATAAAATTCTAATAATAACGTTATATCAAAAATTTTTCCATTTATCTTTGAGGTATAGCTGATTTATAATATATGTTTCAGATATACAGCATATTATTATACAAGTTATAAAGGCTGTCCTCCATTCCATTATTATAAATATTAACTATTTTCCCTGTGCTGTACAATATATCTTTGTACTTTATTTTATACATAGTAATTTGTACCTCTTAATTCCTTACCCCAATCTTCTCCCTCCTTCTCTCCCCAGTGGCAATTACTAGTTTGTTATAAATCTATAAGCATATTTCTTTTTTATTATACTCACTAGTTTGTTATTTTTTAGATTCTGCATATAAGTGATATTGTACAGCATTTATCTTTCTCTGTTTGACTTATTTCACCAAGCATAATATACTCCAAGTCTATCCATGTTATTACAAATGGAAAAATTTCATTCTTTTTATGGCTGAGTAGTATTCCATTATATATGTGTGTGTACACACACACACACACACACACACACACATATACAACTTTACCCAATAATCGGTCGATGGAAATTTAGGGTGCTTCCATATCTTGGCCATTGCAAATAGTGCTGCTGGTTCTCTAGTGATATCTGCTATGTTCCTCTCTATATTTAGGTTTATGTTTTGTCTGTGTTTGCATCTAATATATACCACATATATATCAAATATATATACCACATCTTCTTTATCCATTAATTTATGGACATTTAGTTTTCTTCCTTATCTTGGCTATTGAAAATAATATTCCTGTAAACATTGGGGTGCATTATCTTTTTGAATTAATATTTTTGTTATCTTCAAATGTATAATGAGGAGTGGCATTGCTGGATCATATGGGAGTTCTATTTTTAGTTTTTTAAGAAAAATCCATAGTGTTCCCTACAGTGGATATATTAATTTATATTACAACTGATGGTTTACAAGGGTTCCCTTTTCTCCTCTTTCAAGTCTTATTGGCATTCCTCCTTGTACTGTGGATCAGCAAATTCCCTGGCTCCTGCTGAAGAGCTTTGTTAACCGGTGCAGCATAAGTCTGAATTTTCAAGATGCTATAATTCTGTCTCCAGAAATTTAACTGGCAGTGGTAACTGGAAAACTTTCATAAGAGGTAACTTCAGGTGTTTCATATTTAATATTTATATCAATTTCACCTAAGTGGGAATTGGCTTTATTTTAGTAACCTGATCTCTCTGCAAAATATTCTAAATTAGCAAAAATACAAATTAGCAATGTTTTGTTGGCTTATTTCTTTTACAAATCTGTATAGCATGTTAAAAGAAGATGTTGTCTCATAATCTATAACCTAGACAGATATGTTATCAGTTTTCTAGGTCTCAGAAGTATGAATACTAAGATTTGTTCTTCAGATATGGCTTTATGTGCAACACTCTCACTGAGACAACTCTATAATTTATAAAAATTCGCTGCAGGCAAGAGTACACAAAAACACACACACATAAGCAAGCTCTTCACATTAAAATAACAGCTGCTCTGGAGCTTTACTCATAGAAAATATGTTCAATAGGAAAGTAATATTTCACCATCTAAAGCTTGGCTAAATGTTTTCTAGTGATGTCTGCTATGTTCCTCTCTATATTTAAGTCTGTGCCTTGTCTGTGTTTGCATCTAATTCTGTTTTAATCTTTAAGAATGGTTCAAAATAGACACAGGTGTTAAAGAGACACTGTATAATCTCAGTTTGCAGCCTCAGTACAGTGAGAACATTGAAGATTTTAGTACATCAAGAGTCAAGCACTATAGGGTCATAGTAGGGACCACAAGGTGATTTCACAAATGTTCTTCCTTACTTTCAAAGTTGATTTTCTCATATTTCTATGTTATCACGAAGGTATTTTTTTCCAAATGAGTACATACTGTATGTCTATATATATATATATATATATATATATATATATATATATATATAGTTAGATATATTCCGTGTTTGTGTGTGTGTATGTGTAATCTGTAAAACATGGAAATTGACATCCACTGAGGTACATTTTTAGCAACACAGAACACAGATGATTGACAGTACAAAGCATATGGAAACGAAGAAGAATGTAACCCACATTTAGATCTAAGAAAAAATATTTGCCTGAAGGGAAAATATTAATTAGTTTGTCTACATGCAAGATAAAAGTCTGGAAGACATATCCATCAAAAAGCAGTGGAATAAACAGCAAAATGGAAATTATTTGTAAATTGACAGTAAACTTGGCAAACATTGAGGGGGTAAACAAGTTATTTGGCATGCAAAGCACTTTGAAATCACAGCCTCTGTCAGGAGGCATCTGTGCATAGATTCACTTATTTGAAGAAATTAACATTTCGCAGAAATCTTTGTTGCATGCTAAAGATTTCTTCACCATCCTTAATTATTTTAATTGCTGCTTCAGAATGTTCCATATAAACACTCAAAAGATGCTAAAATTCACAAAGTCCAATCCAATTTCATCAATAATATACAGTTACTTCACTCTGCAATTGACTAAAATACCTACCAGAAGGCAAGTTATTTAAGTAAATGTACCAGGCTTATTTTTCTGGGATGAAACATGAGGGCCATGTAAACCAAGTAAAGATCCTTATAGTACTAGGAAAACTTAACAATTGTTTTTTAAGGAGAAGAAAATGCCTTACCCACGTTTATCAATCCCAAAAGGAATTAAAATCACCCCAGTGTCCAAAAGCCTACAGACTAATGTATTTTTCATTACCTTTAATTTCTGACAAAATTTTATATGATTATTCAGATAAATGAATAAATGTGATATAATATAAAGAATAATATCACAGGTATTCAGAAGTCCTATCTCTGCCACTTACCAGCTGTCTGTTCACTTCTCTGGTACTTAGTGTATTCATCAATAAAGAAGAAGAGATTAAATCAATTTTTCCTGAAGTGTTTTTTAATATATAGTTTGGAGGTTGTGGGTTATCTGAAATTTGAGTATTAATTCTCAAAATATCTTAGGTTTGATTCAAATGAAAACTGTGTCTTAATCAAAAAATAATACTCCTTTATTTTCTATTTACCCTTTATGAGAGACACTTGTGAACAAAAATCCTAGGGTCTTTCAAAATCATGGACTTTTTACCTTTAAGACAACTGGAGTCCACAGAGTTTAATTTACTTGAACTTAAGTGTTATATTTAAAATATTTCACTATTATGTGCCATGCCTTTTGTTAAGTACTTCACTTTTACAATCTCAATTATCTTGTTCAACTCTTAAAATAGCATATGAAATAGGAGGGCAGTCAGATAATAGAATCAAAGCCAATCAAAGACTAATTTTTCCACACTACTATGTTCATATGTTAAGTAGG
This sequence comes from Camelus dromedarius, assembly GCF_036321535.1. Lineage (NCBI taxonomy): Eukaryota > Metazoa > Chordata > Mammalia > Artiodactyla > Camelidae > Camelus > Camelus dromedarius. The sequence continues at coordinate 52,699,216 of NC_087472.1, read as the reverse complement.
CAGTGGCCTAATTAAAGTATACTTCAAAGGACTCTGCTGACCTTCTTACAGCATTAGATTCATTGCTATGTTCTAAAAATTCAAAATCTCCCTCTAGGAGGTTCCTATTACCAGCGACAAAACTTAACAAACACAATGACCACCAAGTGCGTGTTTATAACAAGGACTTCACTTATCAGCAGCAAAATCAATTTTTTTCCATAAAGCTGTATTTAATTTATTGAAAGTATTCTTCATCATTCTAAATTATTATTTCTATTAGTTTTGTGTTAGAGGATGTTTCTCTTATTAAGTAATGGTCTGTATGGAAGATAATATACTCTATCTAGTCTGCCAGAAGAAGTTTGTCATGAGGGTTGAAAAGTGGAGCTCTAGCTTTAAACTATCTTGGTTGTAGGGCACCCAATTCACTTCTAATTCTACAACCTTGTGCAAGTGATTAAACCTCCCTAAAGCTTACTTTTCTCAGCTCTACAATTTAATTAATAATGTTATTGTTTTCATAAGATTATTGTGATGATAACCTGATTTAATACCTGTGAGGTGTCTTACACAGCTTAATGACATGATAAATGTTGGTGGTTACTTATATGGTAGAGTGTGGGTATATGTGTGTGAGTGTGTGCACACACAAGCATGCATCTGAGTTTTTAAAATATCTTTGCCTGTTAAAATAATATACTTTGGCTGAAACTCAACTGCTTGCTTAAGCTTAAATCAGATATCTTGTATAACAACCATGCAAATCAACCAATCAGATGAAACTGAGACAAGAGGAGCTAAGACAAATAGGCTCATATAGAATAACAATTTTGTGAATTTTACCTTTTAAGCCTTACTGTAACTTTCATCTGGTGGAATACAGCTCAGCTGTAATGTTGAATGTTTCTCCCTGGCTTCAGTCTTCATACTCTCCTGAGTAAAATAAATTCTTTTGTCGTTTTTGTGTGTTCAGAAGTTTTATAAATTGGCATTTCTTATCATAGTCTGGATAACCCATAGAAACTGACCTGGATCCTGGGACTTCCCTAGTTGGGACTTCCAAGAGACCCTTGTTCTCTAATGCCTCCCTGGGGTGACTCTAAGTTCCAGCGGTTAAGTCCTCTGGATTCTGAACCTCGCATCTTGGTAGAGGCTCACACTGGGAAAAACTTTATTCTGGAGACTCTGAAATTACTCCTTCCTATTCCAGCTTGAGATTCAGGTTCAAAGTTTTTTCCATGAAGAGATTCAGGTTTCAGTTCTTGGGGAGTACTCAGAATAATGGAAATTTCTATAGAAAAATTCAACAAATGATGATTGCCTCCTTCAACCCCTAACAGATTTACATTTAACACCTGTGGATTCTCATCCAGTTTAACTGGGTCTTTTAAATCCAGGGTGATTAAAAACCGTATTGACCAAAATGGGGATCATTTAAATTTCCTAAATTGTTTTATATGCATGCTGAAAAACAATATAAAAAGAATGGGAAGCATACTTCAATTGGTATGTATTTAGAAGCCACTATACTTAATGCTGACAAAAGTGCTTCCCTCCAAGCTGTTAACCAGCAATTATCTGTGACCATTTTCCTAATTGAAGGAATCTACCCCAGACCAACCCAAGACCCCTCCTCCTTCTACTTAGGCTTCCAAACCAACCTGCCTCCTCTGCTCCATTATTCCTCTTTTATTTTCTTATGTCTTCTTCATGGTCCCATTGTTTAGAGTCACAACCAGCTATACTAACAGTTCCATTTAAACAAACTCCAAGAGGTGAGGAGAGCCTGCTGTAATATATACTCCTTCAAAAAAAACAAGCTAAAAGCAAAAACTAAGGAGTTTCCTTACCCCATTTCTGACCCCAAATTCTTTGCCAAAGAATTTAATGTAGTCATACAAACTGATGAACCTGGATATACTGATTTATGCCTATGTATTTACATGTTAGTTGGGGAAGGAAGGGCAAAGGGTTGGATAGTTAAGGCAAACTGAAACAAACTGATGAATGAATTTGATAAAAAAAAAATCAGCTGAGTAGGAAAGCAAATTGAGTGATTTAACAAAGAACTTTCATCAGGTAATTCCACAAATTTTCCCTAATATTATAGATTGGAAAAAACTCAATTAACTACCAGAAGCCATAAAAATCAATTTTAGATTTCTCTGAAACATTAGAGAAAACTTTTAAACAATACATGACTATGAAAGACATTAATTTTTAAAACTCATCTTACTTTAATTCCTCTTTTCTAAATAGATTGGATGAGGAATTAGTCACCTTGGTAAAAGACGTCAACTCAATTGGGCTACTATTGAGTCCCATGATTTAATAAATCTAGCTGAGCAATGATCAAAAACTATTAAAAGAACAATTTTTAGCTCTTTTTAATTTTTTAAATTTTTGTTTTTTAATTTGTTTTTAATTTTTATTTTTTTATTTTTTATTTTACTTTGTTTTACAATTTATTTCTTCTTTTTAGTTCTTAAGTTTTTAATTTTTATTTTTGTTGTTTTGTTACTCATATTTTGTTATTTTTTCTTTTTTAGTTTTATTTCCACATTCTCTTTAAAAAAATTCCCTTAAGACTATAGTAGATAACTGATACTCCATAATCCATAGTGCCAGAGAGATATAAGTAAAATGAAGAAGCAGAGGAAACACTCTCAATTAAAAGAATAAGAGAAATCCTCTGAAAGAATGATCAATGAAAGAGACCTCTATAATCTACTATACCTTGATTTCAAAAAGAGTGATCAAAACACTGAAGGATTATGAACAGAGACAGAGAATACTTTAAAAAGGAAATTGAAACTATAGAGAGAAGCTCATTAAAAACAGAAAATTCAATGGCAGAGATAAGAGCTGAGATAAAGGCTGTCAAAAGTAGACAAGACAATGCAGAGGAATGAATAAGTGACTTAGAAGACAGGATAACATAAGTCACCAATAAAAAATGCAGGCAGAAAAGCAAATAAAAACCAATAAAGCAATATAAGAGACCTATAGGATAATATAAAGTGTGCCAATCTACAGATAATAGGAGTCCCAGAAGGAGAAGAAAGAGCAAAGGGGATTGAAAAGGTATTTGAAGAAATCATGACTGAAAACTCCCCAAACCTAAAGAAGGAATCAGATATCCAAGTACAGGAAGCACAGAAGGTCCTCAACAAGAAGAACCCAAATAGACTTACACCAAGACAATTATAATCAAGATGGCCAAGGTTAAAGATAAGAAATGATTCTAAAGGCAGCAAGATAAAAACAAAGAGTTAGTTGTAAGGGAACACACAGAAGGTTTTTGGCTGATTTCTCTCCACAAATAATGCAGGCCTGAAGGGAATGGCAAGTTACATTCAAAACCCTGAATGAGAAAAAGCTGCAACCTAGGATACTTTATCCAGCAACACTATCCTTTAGAACAGAAAGAGAAGGAATTTCAGAGACAAGCAAACACTAAAAGAATACAGCAATACTAAACCTATGCTAAAAGAAATATTGAAAGGTCTAATCTAAATAGAAAAGAAGCAGGATGCTAGAAAAGAAAAATCATAATTGGAAAAAGATAATGACAATGAGTTGCAACAGAATAAAAATGAAGATGTAAAAGAGGACATCAAAATCATTAAAGGTAGGAGAGGGGAGCAAGAAAATATATTTTTTCATACTTTTTAGATGTGTTTGCGCTTATATGACTATCAGTTTGAAGCAAACAGATATAGTAATGTGTTAATATACTTGAAAAACAGGGTAACCACAAATCAAAAGCTTACAACAGAGTTACAAAAACCAAAATGAAACCAAGCTAATGCAATAGAAAATTATCGAACCACAAAAAGGAAAAGAACAAAGAAGAAATACCAAGTCAACTGGAAAACTAAGTTCAAAATGGGAATAAACACACATCTATCAATAATTATGATAAATGTCAATGGAATAAATGCTCCAATCAAAAGACATAGAGTGGGAGGAGAGAAGCAAGATGGCAGAGTAGAAGGACGCTTGTAGCTCACCCTTTCCCACAAATACACCAAAACTCACATCTACGGACCCACTCAGCCAACCAGAGCACCTGCCGAACTCCAACAGAACATCGCCCTCTTCAAAAGACAAAGATGCCAAAAATCTGGTAGGAAAAAAGAAAGAAGAAAAAGCAAAACAGTGCAGGACTGATCCCGCGGGGAGGAGTGGCAAAAGAGGACTGGCGCTCATTCGCTGGGTCTCCCCTCTCCAACGGAGAGGCCAGTGGAACAGAGGGGGAACCTCCGAGGCTCAGATCTGCCCCAAGCACCCCTTGAATGACAGAACTGAGTTAAATGGGCACAAAGTGTCCCCATGACACCCAGCCCAAGACGTGAGCCAGCAGCTGGGGCCGGGGCAGGCATCCCAAGCCAGGCGGAGGATTGGGACGGCTGCACTGAGGCAGCCCCAGGGAACTGCAGAGGGCTGCACGTCATGGCTGGGAGGGGATACGGAGCAGAACAACCTCGGTCCCACGTAAATTGCAAAAAAAGCAAAGCAAAGCAACACGTCTGGTGTGCCCTAGGGGGAGAGGCGCCATAGCCTGATTTCTCTACACAAACACTACAGGCCAGAACGGAGTGGCAAGATATATTCAAAGTCCTGAATGAAAAAAAGATGCAGCCTAGGATACTTTATCCAGCAAGGCTATCCTTTGGAATAGAAGGAGAGATAAAGAACTTCACAGCCAAGCAAAAACTAAGAGTTTAGCAACACTAAACCCATGCTAAAAGAAATATTGACAAGTCTACTCTAAATAGAAAAGAAGCAGGATGCTACAAAAATGAGAAACTCATAACTGGAAAGGAGATAACTGCCATGAATTACAAAAAGAATAAACACAAAATTGCAAAAGAAGACATCTAAATCATTAAGAGTGGGAGAGGGAAGCAAGGAAAGCCATTGTGGAAAACAGTATGGAGATTCCTCAAAAGACTAGGAATAGACTTACCATATGAACCAGGAATCCCACTCCTGGGCATAAATCTAGAAAGAACCCTATTTCAAAATAACACCTGCACCCCAGTGTTCACAGCAGCACTATTTACAATGGCCAAGACATGGAAACAGCTTAAATGCCCATCAACAGATGACTGAGTAAAGAAGAAGTGGTATATTTATACAATGGAATACTATTCAGCCATAAAAACTGACAACATAACACCATTAGTAGCAACATGGATGTTCCTGGAGAATGTCATTCTAAGTTAAGTAAGCCAGAAAGAGAAAGAAAAATACCATATAAGATCGCTCATATGAGGAATCTAAAAACAAAGCAAAACAAAACATAAATACAAAATAGAAACAGACTCATAGACATAGAATACAAACTTGTGTTTGCCAGGGGGTGGGGGGTGGGAAGGGACAGACTGGGATTTTAAAATGCAGAATAGATAAACAAGATTATACTGTATAGCACAGGGAAATATAAACAAGATCTTATGGTAGCTCATAGCAAAAAAAAATGTGAATGAATATATATGTGTTCATATATAACTGAAAAATTGTGCTCTACACTAGAATTTGACACAACATTGTAAAATGACTATTACTCAATAAAAGTTAAAAAAAAAAACAAAAAGACATAGAGTGGGAGACTGAATAATAAAACAAGAACCTACAATATACGGCATACCAGAGATCCACTTTTCGAAGGACACACATTTATTGAAAGTGAGAGTATGGAAAAAAGATATTTCATGCAAATGGAAATGACAAGAAAGCAGGAGTAGCAATATTGATTTCAGATAAAATAGACTTTAAGACAAAGGCCATAAATAAAGGTAAAGAATGGCACTATATAATGATTAAAGGAGTAATACAAGATGAGGATATTATACTCATTAACATATATGCACCCAATGTAAGACTACCTAAATACATAAAGCAAATACTAACAGATATAAAGAGAGAAACTGATGAGAACACAATCATAGTAGGAGACTTTAACACTCCATTAACATCACTGGACAGATCTTCCAGACAGAAAATCAATAAGGCAACAGAGAAACTAAATGACACAAAAGAGCATTTGGACTTGGTTAATTTTTTTCAGGACATTACATTTCCAAAAATATAGAATATAAATTCTTTTCAAGTGTGTATGGAACATTCTCTAGGATAGATCATGTACACAGGCATAAAAGAATGTACTCATGTCCCAACAGGTGTACTGGAGCAGTAGGGAACCAAGAGAAATGTATGTATGCCTCTGAGGGTTTCTACTCAAGAAGTCAAGGGTTGAGACATATAAACCTTCATTAGTTGGTTTGAAGCACCCATAATTTGTACATTGCTTAGATTTCTGGTCCTCCCAGGAAAATGTGGTTTGCTTTTTGAAAAACAGCTAATATATATACAGATAGTAGGTATAATTCAGGATTGCCTGTGGTTTGGGGATGTTATGGAAACAAGGAATACTTTTTATTTTACTGTCTAAAGCCAAAAGATTAAAAAACAAACAAACAAAAACAGTGATTGTGTGACTGTCCTGCTGGATTCTATTCCACTACCCAAAACTCTAGTTGTCATAAAGTTTGCTAATCACTCCTAGACAATTAGGGAGGAAAACAAAGGTAATCATCTTGCCAGTGTAGCAGCAAAGGCTAGAGTGTCAACCAATTCAGTTCTAGTGGCTTTGCCCATCATTCTGAATAAATTTGACCTACATTGACTCTCCAAGATTGCTTAAAGTAGGCCCAAGCGTCAGTGGGGCAAAATTGGTATAACTGGCTTAAAAAGGGCTATATTTATGACCAGAAAAGAAATCTACTTTACCTGCGTCAAAATTCCCCTAAGCCAGCACAGCTTAGTACCAAGAGAGATGTTTTAGGGCTTGATTTCTCTCATGAGTAAAGTAAGTAAATATGAGTGAGCATCAGGCTTCTCCAGCTATGCAGGGCACTCTCAAGTTATCCACTGTTTTTTATTTCCCCATCTGAAATAGGGAGATGCATGAGCTACATGACTAGATTTGGGGAGCAGCTGGGAGAAGAACAGCCAGGACTCTCAGTCAGCATCAAAATGACACAAGTTCTGAGAAACTATGAAGTGGATAGCACCAAAAATCTTGCCTATGAACTACTGGAGATGCCTTGCCTGCAATTTCCCCAACTGATCCATGGGAATCCTCAGTGATCTTCACATCTTCACTATGTGGCCAGCTCTATGTGTGCACCTCCAAGGGTGGTGAAAGTCAGGCTTTGCAGACAGCTAGTGAGAATACACAGAGAAGTGGCCCAATTCTGCAGAACTGGGAGAAAGCACTTACACTTGAGTATCCATCATTGCCCTTGGAAAAGCAAAGGGAATACTGTCCACTCTTGTCCTGGTTTGCAGAATCAAGAGAAAATACAAACTTATGAATCCCTACCTCCAAACAGGAAACAGGAATTATGGAATAGGTGTGTTCATAGAAAACTTGAGAAAGCCTCAGAATTTTAACAGGACTGATGGAAGTTATTGCTCTCTAGAGGCAAGTCAGTAAAGAATGGAGCAGGTGACTGCTTCTTTAAATGCAAATACACCAATGTAAGACTTCAAGGAATGTGAAAAATCAAAGAAACATGTTACCATAAAAGGAGCACAATTATATTCCTGTGACATAACCCAAAGAAATGGAGATCTGTGATGTAACCAAAAAAATTTCAAAACAATTCTTCTAAGAAAGCTCAATGAGCTACAGGAAAACATAGAAAAACAATTCAATGAAATCCAGAAAATGATATACAAACAAAATGAGAAGCTTAACAGAGAACTAAAAATCATAAAAAGAACCAAAAAGAAATTTTGGAGCTGAAGAATACAATGAGTGAAATGAAAAATGCAAAAGAGAGCATCAAAAGTAGACTTAATTAAAAAGAAAAAAAAGAATCCATGAATTAGAGGATATGTCATATGAAATTATCCAGTCAGAGTATTGCCAGGCCTTCTCCAGATTCTTGGACAGCAATACTATAGAAATAAACATTGCTTCCACAAGATTCTTAGGCAAGTAATACATTTTATTTAAAGGATAGCTTGTGGACAAAGGAGAAAGCAAAAGGGTGCCAAATCCCAGAGAACTTTCAGGGAATGAGTTTTAAAGATAGTGTGAGGGAGGCAACCATAGGGTGCCTGATGAGCTTGTGCTCAATTATCGGATTGGTTGGCATCAAAGTGAACTTTTGAGGCTCATCAACCTTTTGGTTTCAACCATTCTGGAGTCTATGTGCTTGTAGTCAGCAGTTTTCATCTGATGTGGGTGTCCTTCCTAAAAAACAAAAACAAAAACAATCAAACAAAAACTTAGGAATGTGTGTCAGGCCTTTATCTATATCTTTCAGGAAACTGGGAGTTTGGTGAATCTACTATGTGGTGCATTTACAGTCCTTTTTTTTTTTTTTTTTGTACTTTGGAAACTATGTACATATACCAGTGGAACAGAGATAATATTTTACTCCCATACTTCTCTGGTTATTGTTTCAAAGACCCAAACCTTCAGGCATTTTGTTTTACTGGTCTTGTTAGGCCTATTTCCTCAAGGCCATTCCCTGGTCCTTTTGAAAGATGGCTACATTCCTGTCTTCCTGTTTCAAAAAGAGGAAAAAGAGAGAAGAAAGCTTTTGTAAACTGTGGAATACTATTAAGGGAAACAATTTATACATCATTGGAGTTTCAAAAGGAGAAGAGACAGAAAAGGAGCAGAAAGCTTACTAAAAGAAATGATGGCTTGAGAACATTACAAGTCTGAGGGAAGATACAATCATCCAAGTTCATGAATGAAGCTCATATGTTCCCTAAAACTTTTAACTCAAAAAGGTATTCTCCAAGACATATTACAATAAAACTATATAAAGTCAAAAATGAAGAGAGAATTTTAAAAGCAGCAAGAGGAAAAAAAGTGTCTATATATATAAGAGGACTCCCATAAGGCTGTTAGTGGATTTCTCAGCAGAAACTTTGTGGGCCAGGAGAGAGTAGAATGATATATTCAAAGTGTTAAAAAAAAAAAAAACAAAAACAAAAACTGCTAACCAAGTATACTTTACCTGGCAAAGTTGTCCATCAGAAATGAGGGAGAAATAAAGACTTTCCCAAACTAAAGCTGAGGAAGTTTATCACTATTAGAACTGTCTTATAAGAAATGCTGAGGAGTTCTTTAAGCTGAAATGAAAGGATGGCAATTAGTAACATGAAAACATATGTTAATATCAAACACACTGTAAGGGTTCAGTCAAATTCAGAAATTTTAATATTGTAATAATGTAGTATGTTAATCTATTTCACTCTGGTATAAAGATTAAAGTACTAAGGTATTACAAATAACTATAGCTACAATAATTTTTAATGGATATACAATATAATAACAGGTAAATTGTGGCACCAAAAACATAAAATACATGAGGGAGGAGTAAAAGGGTAAACTTTTTTTTTATGTGATTGAGGTTATGTTGTTATGAGCTAAAAATCAACTATTATACCAATAGGAAGTTTTATGTAAACCTTATGGTAACCACAAAGCAAAATCTACAGTAGAAAAAAACAAGAATGATTTCAAACTTTAATTTTTCTGACATTCAACAGTGAATAGTTTCCTTTTCTTCAGTGTGTAGTAGGAAACTGAATGATGGAGAAATTCTTGTGAAAATATGCCCACAACTATATGGCTATATCATTTCAACTGATCTTACTATATATATATGAGCTCCATATATCCCACCATGAATAATGACTGAGACCCCTGACAGGATTATTTGGTTTGCTTGTTTACATGATTTTTTTTCATAAATAATCCAGTTTGATTGTTTACATTGGTCAAATGAAACTGAATTCACTTCATTTTGTAACTGTGTACTTATAGATGCAATTAGTAATGCGGAAAGGTAAAGCAATTAAATAACAAAGGCCTTTTGTTAATGAAATATTTGCTATAACTGAAATATTTTGTCATAAGTAAAAAATCAACACTTCTCTTCGACAGGAAGATAGACATTTGTTTTGAGAGTTGATGTGACATAAAGCATATAATTGAAAGTTGTGTCATGTAGCACTTTACTAACCAGAAAACTTGAAAAATAAATATTTCTTACATCTGCCAGACAAATTTTTAGTTTACTAACCCAGGCTAATAACAGAGCTAAAGAGAATCAGTGTCAAAAGTGTACAGTACCTATGTAAATAGTTTTGGATAGTAATGTTAATTTTTATAAGAGCCTAAATGCGCATTTTTTCACTTTTACATGGTAGTCAATGGCTTGTCAATGGCTTATCAATTATTTATAATCCTTTATATATATGCTGAAGGGTAGTTCATTCTTTACCTGTGGAACTTCAGTACCTTTGCTATAAACACTAAATGATTTATTTTCAGAAACTCATTTCTGACATAATTTTTTCCATGGAGCCTGTATGAATACTTGGGCACTTTTAGATTTAGGAAATGTTTTAATAAAAAAAAGAAAAAATAGTGTAACAATTACATATGTACCCTCCTTTACTTTGGTTACTCAATCCTCTTTCTAATCTCTATCAGCCCTACTTACTCAGAGTAGTATCATATACATGAGGTTATGTCATTAAGGCATTGCTTAAGCTAAAAATAATATTAAAAAGTTTGAAAATAACATTTACTCAAAATTATTTTTTAATTTCTTTTACATTTTTACATTGAGACAAATATTTTGGTATGCAATCTTGGAGAGTAACGTGTATTTGAAAACATATACTTTATCAAGAAACATATAGCAATTGGCATATAATAGGAAATGTGTGCATATTTATATGTGTGCATGTGCATGTGTGTTTATATACCTATATATCTATATAGATAGATAGATAGATTTATATATACCCCACAAGAGTAGTTTAATTAAATTTAATAAGAATTTCAAGTTGAATTCATATAAAGTTAAATATAAGTATGATGGAATTCCAGATGTACTCTCCTACAACTATTACTTTTTTACTTTGGGCTACAGACTGAGAGATGAAAATCCAGCCTTAGCCCCTAGACTGTAGAGATAAAAATAAGAGGCAGAAAGGGAGTAGAGAAAGAGATCATGATACATTTACCAATTTCCTTCATATAAATTATTTACCACTACCTCAACTAGAGATTATGCTTTTATAAGTGTGTGTGGAGATGAAGGTGGTTACTTCTTTGTTTCTCCCCAAATTGCCTAGCACAATGCTGGACACTCACAGGGTCCTCAGTAAAGACTTGGTTGATTTTCTGCCTGTCTGCCACTGACACAAAGCACATTAGAAACATATTTCTACATAGAATAACCAGACAGCCAATATCTGTCCTAAGTGGAGCCATGCAGCAGAACAAGGTTACAGCAAGCTATTAGTACACAGAGAGGAGCAGTAAAGGTGGTTGCAAATGCCTGGGAATGCCTGAGTAATATGCCAATAGTTAGTCTGTGAGAGAAAAGTGAGTCAGTAGATTCAAGGCAGATCAGGGTCAAAGGCTAAGTCAACACAGAAGGAAAGATTAAGTCTGAGCAGAAATAAATACCAGAATCAGAGACTGGCAGGGTACATGCAGTACAGGAATGAGGGCAATGTGCAACTGGGTGTGACAAATCACAGGACAGGAGATTAATAGTGCAGTTCTTTTTAAAAGCTTGAAGGGCTGTGTATAAAGTATAAAGCTCCTTTCTTCCAAAAAAATCACTGTAAATATTCTTCAGATGTTAAGTGGTAACTTCTTTCCATGAGGGCAGGGATTTTGGTCTGATTCATTGATGAATTCCCATAGCACATTACAGTGTCTGAAACATCATAGGTATATAATAAATACTGACCAAATGAATGAATGCAGGAACATCTGCAGTGAATCCTCTGAGGGCTGATGCATCAATAAGATGCAAGCGTTTTTTTCTTGCATTCATTCAATCAACTAAATAAGTACCAAAAATAATGAATTTCTAACACATTTGAAACTGTGAGGAATACAAATATGTACAAACTATGTAATTCCTATCTTCAAGGAGTTTTCAATATCATAGGAATATTAAGATTTACATTAAAGATATAATAAATGTGAAAATGGTGAGAGGTATAAACGAAATGAATTGGAAATGCAGAAATGTGATTAACTCTGGCAGCACATTAAAGAGAATTATGTGTCTAAGGGTGACATCTGAGTTGAATACTGAAGGACAGGGATGCTTGATGACAAAAAAGATAGGAAAAGGACAACCTAATTAGAAAGAAGGATCATCATCAAATCAAAGTAATGGGAAAGTACATGTTTGAGAAACAGCTAATCATCTAGTTTACTTGGGAATATGACACTTATTGGGAAGGGAATAGTGGGAGAAGAAGGAAAGGCAGAATGGGTAATTATTAGGGGGTCATTAAGCACCAGGCTAATGAGTATTAAATTCTACAATGGAATAGTTGAAGACTTTGGGCAAGGGAAGACATAAGCTAGAGCTCTTCTTTAGAAAAATTAATCTGATTCTATTGGGTGAATTGGTGAAAGGAGCTAGTAGAAGATAGTGTCATGTAGAAAACAATTACAATAGCCAAGAACAAACAAACATCCAAAATAGTGAGAATGGGGAGTGACAGCAACATGGTGGCATAAGAAATTCTCCCTTTTATCTCCCTCTTTAATCAATTAATTAAACATCCATACATGAAAAAGAACACCTTTGTAGGAGATCCAGACTTCACACATTTCTTTAAGGGACTCATGAAGAATCTTTCTCACAAGTGTGCCAGTAGGAGGTAGAAAAATTCCTATATGGGCTATGGAACCAGAGGAACCAATGAGACTGCCTGTACCACTCTTGCCACTGTTGGGTAAGAAGAGGATGATTGCTGAATCAGACAGGTACTTGCCCATAAGAAAGAGCTTGCAGAAGTCTAGTCCTCATGAAGGAGAATTCACCACACCACTGGATAAAAACAGAAAAAAAAATAAGAAGATACAAGTTTGGTCACAGAGGAGGTAATAAGAGAAATTTTCCAGGTGCTGCCTCACCTCCAAGAAGGCACAGATCCAGACTGATTTATCAGGTGGAGACACCTCTCCTTCAGGGAGAGAGGAGGGCAGTGAAAGAGGACCTGTTTACCTCATCTAAGTGAGCAGCAGTTGGAAAAACCCATTTTTCTTCACCAGCACCCATAGTACTAAGGTGAGAGCTCCCTCACGGTGGGGAGGGGGATAATTGAGGAAAGGCAGGTAAGAAATTAAAATAGTCTTGAATAGATTGCACTCTACAGAAAATCCACCCACATGCCTCTGGGAGTCCCACCCATGGCGGCTCCCCTACCATGTCCTTTGGTGCACAAAATACACCAAGTGCTACACCCAAACTTCCACTCAGCTGTTGATTCCTGGTGCACATCCCAAGTGTACCATGAGAGTGAGCTACAACAAACAAGAAGTATGCTCAGAAAATAGGCCACAGTTGATTAGCAAGGTAGAAATCACACACTTGTGCTACAGCACCACATTCTAGAATAAAAAAGAAAGATTTCTAATTGCCACACTGCTAAATTGTAAGAAACAAAGAGAACAGAAAGCTTAGTTAAACTAGTATCTGCTACTTCAAACGTGAAAACAAAAATGGATAGCTACAAACAAAATAAAAAATCAAGGAAATATAGTATCACAAAAATAAAATGGAAATTTTCCACAACTGAACTCAAAGGCATGAAATATTGCAATCAAACTGATCAAAAATTCAAAGTAAATATTATATTAATCTGTTATGTCTATTTTGATAGGGAATGCATTAAATCGGTAGAGTTCTTTGGGCAGTATGGACATTATAAAAATAAGAATTCTTCCAATTCCAGAACACAGGATAATTTTCCATTTCTTTGTATCATTTTCAAATTCCTACATCAATGTTTTATAGTTTCCAGAGTATAGGTTTTTGCCTCTTTTGTTAAGTTTATTCCCAGGCATTTTATTCTTTTTGACGTGATTGTAAATGGGATCATTTCCTTTTTTATTTTTCACTTTAAATATCTTACATTTTTATTGTCAATTATACCTCAATAAAGCTGGAAAAATACAAATTATTTTTTAAATATATTTAAATAATCTTTAAAGTGGTTTAGGACTATGTTTATATTGCAAAACTTTAAAACAAAATTTATCAGTAAACCACAAACATAGTTGCATTGAGGGCAGAAGGAAAAAATTGATTGGAGAGGAGTACTGGAAAAGTTTTTTAGGGGGTTAATAGTGTCTTTATTTGGCTCTATATGATGTTTATATAGTTACTCACATCATTCATTAAGTGACAGATATGTGTTTTATGTTCTTTTCTGGAAATGTATTTCATGAGTTAAAAGAGAGAGAGAGAGAATCACAAGCTCCCATCAGATGCATCTGTGCACACAATCTGTTCTCTCTCTGTTTCTCCACAGGAGATGTACTTGCTCCTGGAATGTCAAACTCTCACATCCAGTACATCAATACAGCAACCCACCCTTCTCCTGCATCGCTATGTTCACTTCTCTATTGGACCTGGAATTTCCCATCTCCCTCAGCTGCTGCCCCATCTCTCTTTTACTTTATTTTATTTTATCTTTTATTTTTATTGAGTTATAGTCAGTTTACAATGCTGTGTCAATTTCTGGTGTACAGCACAAATCTTCAGTAATACATGAATATACATACATTCATTTTCATATTCTTTTTCACCATGAGCTCCTAAAAGATATTGAATATATTTCCCTGTGCTATCCAGTATAAACTACTTTATTTATTTTATATATACCTGTCAGTATCTACAAATCTCAAACTCCCAGTCTGTCACTTCCCACCCCCTTCCCACCTGGCAACCACAAGTCTGTATTCTATGTCTGTGAGTCTGTTTCTGTTTTGTATATAAGTTCATTTGTCTTATTTTTTTTTTGGATTATACATATGAGTGATATCATATGGTATTTATATTTCTCTTTCTGGCTTATTTTATTTAGAATGACATTCTACAGGGTCAACCATGTTGCAGCACATGGTGTTATATTGTCATTTTTATGGCTGAATAGTATTCCATTGTATAAATATCCCACAACTTCTTATCCAGTCATCTGTTGATGGACATTTAGGCTGTTTCCATGTCTTGGCTATTGTAAATAGTGCTGCTATGAACATTGGGGTGCAGGTGTATTTTAGAAATAGGGTTCCTTTTGCATATATGCCCAGGAATAGGATTGCTGGGTCATATGGTAAGTCTATTTTTAGTCTTCTGAGGAATAACCATACTGTTAACCACAATGGCTGCATCAAACTGCATTCCCACCAACAGTGTAGGAGGGTTCCCTTTTCTCCACAGCCTCTCCAGCATTTATCATTCATGGACTTTTGAATGATGGCCATTCTGACTGGTGTGAGGTGATACCTCACTGTAGTTTTGAACTGCACTTCTCAGATAATTAGTGATATTGACCATTTTTTCATGTGCCTATTGATCATTTGTATGTCTTCCTTGGAGAATTGCTTGTTTAGGTCTTCTGCCCACTTTTGGATTGTGTTGTTTGTTTTTTTCTTATTAAGACATATGAGCTGCTTACATATTCTGGAGATCAAGCTTTGTCAGCTGCACTTTTTCAAAAATTTTCTTCCATTCCATAGGTTGTCATTTTGTTTTACTTATAGGTTCCTTTGCTGTGCAGAAGCTTGTAAGTTTCATTAGGTCCCATTTGTTTATTCTTGCTTTTATTTCTATTGCTTGGGTAGACAGCCCTAGGAGAACATTTTTGAGATGCATGTCAAATTATGTTTTGCCTATGTTTTCTTCTAGGAGGTTTATTGTATCTTGTCTTATGCTTAAGTCTTTGATCCATTTTGAGTTTATTTTTGTGTATGGTGTAAGGAAGTGTTCTAGCTTCATTGCTTTACATGCTACTGTCCAGTTTTCCCAACACCATTTGCTGAAGAGACTGTCTTTATTCCATTGTATATTCTTGCCTCCTTTGTCGAAGGCTGACTGTAGGTCTGTAGGTTTATTTCTGGGCTCTCTATTCTGTTCCATTGACTCATATGTCTGTTTTTATGCCAATACCATGCCTTTTTGATTACTGTAGCTCTGTAGTATTGTAGATTCTTGCCTACTTTGTCAAAGATGAGTTGACCAAAAGTTTGTGGGTTCATTTCTGGGCTCTCTATTCTGTTCCATTGGTCTATATATCTGTGTTTATACCAATACCATGCTGTCTTGATGACTGTAGTTCTATAGTATTGTCTGAAGTCTGGGAGAGTTATACCTCCAGCCTCTCTCTTTCTCTTCAGTAATGCTTTAGCAACTCTGGGTCTTTTGTGGTTCCATATACATTTTATTATGATTTGTTCTAGTTCTGTGAAATATGTCCTGGGTCATTTGATAGAGATTGCATTAAATCTGTAGATTGCCTTGAGCAGTGTGACCATTTTAACAATATTGATTCTTCCAATCGAAGAGCATGCAATATCTTTCTATTTTTAAAGTCTTCTTTAATTTCATTCATCAGTGTTTTATAGTTCTCCATGTATAAGACTTTCACTTCCTTGGTAAGATTTATTCCTAGGTATTTTAATACTCTGGGTGCTATTTTAAAGGGGATTGTTTCTTTACTTTCTTTTTCTGTTGATTAGTCATAAGTGTAAAGAAATGCAACTGATTTTTGTTCCTTAATCTTGTAACCTGCTACCTTGCTGAATTCTTCAATTAGTTCTAGCAGTTTTTGTGTTGGCCTTTTAGTGTTTTCTATATATTATATCATGTCATCTGCATATAGTGACACTTTTACCTCTTCTTTTTCTCTCTCTTGCTTACTTGCTGTGGCTAGGACTTCCAAGACTATGTTCAGTAGGAGTGGTGATAGTGAGCAGCCTTGTCTTGTCCCAGATTTTAGTGGGAAGCATTTGAGTTCTTCACCATTGAGTACTATGCTGGCTGTAGGTTTGTCATATATAGCTTTTGTTATGTTGAGATATGTTCCCTCTATGCCCACGTTGGTGAGAGATTTTAATCATAAATGGGTTTTGAATTTTATCAAATGCTTTTTCAGCATCTATTGAGATGATCATGTGGTTTTTGTCCTTTCTCTTGTTGATGTGATGTATCACACTGATTGACTTGCATATGTTAAACAAGCCTTGTGTCCCTGGGATGAACCCCACTTGAAAATGATGTATAATCCTTTTTATGTGCTGTTGGATTCTATTTGGTAATATATTGGTGAGGATTTTTACTTCTATGTTCATCAGTGATATTGGTCTGTAATTCTCTTTTTTGGTATTGTCTTTGCCTGGTTTTGGTATCAGGGTGATGGTGGCTTCATAGAATGTGTTTGGGAGTATTCCTGCTTTTTCAGTCTTCTGAAAGAATTTGAGAAGGACTGATATGAGTTGTTTTTTGTATGTTTGGTAGAATTCCCTGGTGAAGTCAACAGGTGTTGGACTTTTATTTGTTGGGAGTTTTTTTTTTTTTTTTTTTTTTTTTGCTAATTCAATTTCATTTCTAGTGATCTGTTTGTTCAAGTGGTGAGTTTCTTTTGATTCAGTCTTGGTGGACTGTATGTTTCCAGAAACTTTCCATCTCTTCTAGGTTATCCATTTTGCTTCTGTATATTTTTTCATAATATTCTCATATGATATTCTGTATTTCTATGGTATTTATTGTAATTTCTTCATTTTCCTTTCCTATTTTGCTTATTTGTGCTCTCTCATTTTTTTTCTTTGTGAGTTTGGCCAGAGGTTTGTCAATTTTACTTACTTTTTCAAAAAAAAAAAGATTTTGGTTTGATTGCATTTTCTATTTTTTCTAATCTCTGTTTTATTTATTTCCTCCCTGATCTTTATTATTTCCTTACTTCTGCTGTCATTTGCGGTTTTTTGCTCTTCTTTTTCTTATTCATTTAGCTGGTGAGGTAGATTGTGTAATTGAGATTTTTTCTACTTTTTTGAGGAAGGCATGTATAGCTATAAACTTTCTGAACACTTCCTTTGCTGCATCCAATAAATATTTTATGGTTGTGTTTTCCTTTTCATTTGTCTCAAGATATTTTTTAATTTTAACTTTGATTTCATCATTGAACCATTGATGTTTTAATAGGATGCTGTTTAATCTCCATGCTTTCCTTTGTTTTCTCCTGAGTTTCCCTGTAGTTGATTTCTAGTTTCATGGCATTGTGGTCAGTAAAGATGCTTGAGATAATTTCTATCCTCTTAAATTTGTTGAGGCTTATTTTGTTCCCAAGTACATGATCAATCCTAGAAAATGTTCCATGTGCACTTGAAATGAATGTATATCCTATTTTGGGGGGTGTAATGCTCTGAAGATATCCACCTAATCAATTTTTCTATTGTATCATTTAATTTCTCTGTTGCCTTGTTTATTTTCTGTCTGGAAGGTCTGTCTACTGATGTTAATGTGGTGCTAAAATTTTTGACAATGTTTGTATGCCCATCAATTTCCCCCTTTATCTCTGTTAGTAATTGTTCTATGTACTAAGGTGCTCCTATATTGGGTACATATATATTAATGCATGTAATATCTTCATCTTGTATTACTCCTTCAATTGTAAAATGTCCTTTATCTTTCTTTATGGCCTTTGTTTTAAAATTTATTTTGTCTGAAATCAGTGCTGCTACACATGCTATTTTGGCTTTTCCATTTTCCTGGAGTACCCTTTTCCATCCTTTCACTCTCAATTTATATGTGTCCTTCTCCCTAAAGTGGGTCTCTTGTATGCAGCATATTGAAGGTTCTTGCTTTATTATCCATTCTGCCACTCTATGTCTTTTGACTGGAGAATTTAGTCCATTAACATTATAGTAATTAATGATAGATGTGTGTTTATTGCCATTTTGAGCTTATTTTTGCAGTTGATTTGGTATTTCCTCTTTGTTCCTTTCTTCTTCCTTTTGTGGTTTTTAAATTTTCCTTTGTATTATCTTGGATTTTATTTAGTTTTTGTGACTCACTTGTAACTTTTGGCTTGTGGTTACCCTTTTTTGTAAGTCTATTAACCCATTACTAAAACTGCCTGTATTAAGAACATAGTAATATAATCTCAAACCCATCCTACTGAGAACAAAAATATTTAAAAAGAAAGAAACAAAATACTCTATATTTTCTTGTTTCCCTCTACCACTTTTAATGATTTAGATGTCTTCTTTTACAATTTCATGTTTATTCCATTTGTAATTCATGATAGTTATCACCTTTCCCATTATGAGTTTCTCATTTCTGTAACATCCAGCTTCTTTTCTATTTAGATTAGACCATTCATTACTTCTTTTAGCATGGGTTTAGTGTTGCTAAAGTCTTCTAGTGTTTGTTTGTCTGTGAAATTCTTTATCTCTCCTTCTAAAGGATAATCTTGCTGGATAAAGTATCCTAGGCTGCATCTTTTTTTCATCCATGACTTTGAATACATCTTGCCACTCCCCTCTAGCCTGTGGTGTTTGTGTGGAGAAATCAGCTGATAGCCTAATGAGAGTTCCCTTGTAACTCAATCCTTGCTTTTCTCTTTCTGTCTTTAGGATCATTTCTTTATCCTTGACTCTGGCCATCTTGATTATGATATGTCTTGGTGTGGGTCTATTTGGGTTCTTCCTGTTTGGGACTCTCTGAACCTCCTGTACTTGGATATCTGATTCCTTCTTTAGGTTTGAGAAGTTTTCAGTCATGATTTCTTCAAATACCTTTTCAGTCCCCTTTGTTCTTTCTTCCCATCTGTAACCCCCATTATGAGTAGATTGGATACTTTGTATTTTCCCTTTGGTCCCTTATATTGCTTTCATTGGGTTTTGTTTTTCTCTCAGCTGTTCTGATTGGGTGCTTTCTGTTCTCCTGTCTTTTCAGTCACTTATTCGTTCCTGCATTATGTAGTCTGCTTTATTCAACCTTTAGATCAATTGTCATTTCCGCCAATGAGTTTACCATTCTACTTGGCGTTTCTTTATAGCTTCAATATCATTATTTATTTATTTATTTATTTTATTGAACTATAGTTGATTTACAATGATGTATTAGTTTCAGGTGTACAGTAAAGTGATTCAGTCATACATTATGTTCTTTTCCAGATTGTTTTCATTATAGTTTTATTTTTTAAATTTTTTTCAACAACAATATAACATTTTTAAATGATTCATAATCATTTTACAATGTTGTATCAAATTCCAGTGTAGAGCACAATTTTTCAGTTATACATGAACATATATATATTCATTGTCACATTTTTTTCTCTGTGAGCTACTGTAAGATCTTGTGTATATTTACCTGTGCTGAACAGTAGAATCTTGTTTATCTATTCTACAATTCTGAAATCCCATCTATCCCTTCCCACCCTCCACCCCCTTGGCAATCACAAGTTTGTATTCTTTATCTATGAGTCTGTTTCTGTTTGGTATTTATGCTTTGTTTGTGTTTTTTTTTTTTTTTAAGATTCCACATATAAGCAATCTCATGTGGTATTTTTCTTTCTCTTTCTGGCTTACTTCACTTTGAATGACATTCTCCAGGAGCATCCATGTTGCTGCAAATGGCGTTATGTTGTGGGTTTTTATGGCTGAGTGGTATTCCATTGTATAAATTTACCACCACTTCTTTATCCAGTCATCCATTGATGGACATTTAGGCTGTCTCCTTGTCTTGGCTATTGTAAATAATGCCGCTATGAACATTGGGGTGCAGGTGTCATCCTGAAGTAGGGTTCCTTCTGGATATATGCCCAGGAGCAGTATTACTGGGTCATATGGTAAGTCTATTCCTAGTCTTTTGAGGAATCTCCATACTGTTTTCCACAGTGGCTGCACCAATCTACATTCCCACCAGCAGTGTAGGAGGGTTCCCCTTTCTCCACAGCTTCTCCAGCATTGGTCATTTGTGGATTTTTGAATGATGGCCATTCTGACTGGTGTGCGGTGATACCTCATTGTAGCTTTGATTTGCATTTCTCTGATAATTGGTGATATTGAGCTTTTTTTCATGTGTCTATTGGTCATTTGTATGTCTTCCTTGGAGAATTGCTTGTTTAGGTCTTTTGCCCATTTTTGGATTGAGTTGTTTGGTTGTTTTTTATTAAGTCGTATGAGCTGCTTATATATTCTGGAGATCAAGCTTTTGTCGGTTTCATTTGCAAAAATTATCTCCCATTCCGTAGGTTGTCTTTTTGTTTTACTTATGGTTTCCTTTGCTGTGCAGAAGCTTGTAAGTTTCATTAAGTCCCATTTGTTTATTCTTGCTTTTATTTCTATTGCTTGAGTAGACTCTTGTAGGAGAACATTTTTGAGATGTATGTCAGATAACGTTTTGCCTCTATTTTCTTCTAGGAGGTTTATTGCATTTTATCTTATGTTTAATTCTTTGATCCATTTTGAGTTGATTTTTGTGTATGGTGTAAGGGAGTGTTATAGCTTCATTGATCTACATGCTGCTGTCCAGTTTTCCCAACACCATTTGCTGAAGAGACTGTCTTTATTCCATTGTATATTCTTGCATCCTTTGTCAAAGATGAGTTGACCAATAGTTTGTGGGTTCATTTCTGGGCTCTTTATTCTGTTCCATTGGTCTATATGTCTGTTTTTGTACCAATATCCTGCTGTCTTGCTGACTGTAGCTCTATAGTGTTGTGTGAAGTCTGGGAGAGTTATTCCTCCAGCCTCTTTCTTTCTCTTCAGTAATGCTTTGGCAATTCTAGGTCTTTGATGGTTCCATATACATTTTATTATGATTTGTTCTAGTTCTGTGAAATATGTCCTGGGTCATTTGATAGAGATTGTATTCAATCTGTAGATTGCCTTGGGCAGTGTGACCATTTTAACAAATTTGACTCTTCCAATCCAAGTGCATGTGATATCTTCAATTTCATTTTTGACAAATTTTATATCTCTAAACACTATCTGTTTTAGTTCCTTCAGTACTTTGATCACTCTTTTTTTGAAATCTTGATCTACTGGGCCATCAATGTCTATTTCATTGATCATTCTTTCAGTGGATTTCTCTTGCTCTTTTAATTGGGAGTGGTTCCTCTGCTTCTTCATCTTGCTCATATCTGAATGGCACTGTGGCTTATGTAGCATTATTTACCTATTGTGGTTTTAAGTAATTTATTTATTTATCTATCTAAAACCTATGCAGGAATAAAACTTAAAAAAATAAAATTTTAAAAGAAGGGAGAAAAACAGGTTTGAAAACAGTGTATAATCAATGCAAGTTCAATCAGAATAACCATTGAGTTGAGACATCTTTTAAAATGCTTTATAATAAAGGATAAAAGGACAAACATATTGGAAACCTGTGTATAATCAATAACAGGAGATCAAAACGAAGAGAAATAAAAATGAAATGAGGTGGATTTTTTAAAATAACAATAACAAAAATATTTAAATAGAAAAATTTAGAAGGGATTAAAACTGGAGAGAAGTACAATTGTTTAAAATGTAAAAATAATACAAAATAGAACAGATTGAAAAAAAAAAGATGTGTTCTCATGCAGACTGTGAGGTCTTAATGATTTTATCAAGAGTTCTTTCTGTCTTCACCCTGTTTCACGAACTCAGCTTGATGCTTCCAGATGCCCTCCTTTGGCATCACTGTTCTGTGCTGCTCCTAGTGCCTGTCAGCAAGCAGATCATGGCCCCTCCCAACACTTTAGTTAGGTTCTGTGTTCTTACATGGAGGGTGGGCAGGCCACTCCCCCTCCTGAGGCTGCCATCGGATGCTGTAGCTTGCACATGTTATGCAGGCAGGTCATGCCCCTCCCAACAGCCCAGTAGGTGGCAGGTCACTCTCACTTTGATGCTGTGGTCAGATGCTGTTCTCATGAGGTGTGCTCCTTCTGGGAAGGTGGGTGGCCACCCGCCCTCTCCCAGTGCTGGTTGCTCATCTGCTTTGTGCAGCTGCCCACTCCACCTTGGGTCTGTGGTCTGTAAGTGGGCTCAGGGAAGACATTGGAACAGCCCTGCTTCTGCTCCATTCCAAAATTCATCTCCTTGTTTGTCTTGGAGGCACGAGTTCTCAGAGCTACCAGGGCAGAATGATCCTATCTGCCTAGGGTTGTAAACAAGTCTCCGTCTGGCCTTTGAGGCTGTTAAGCCTTTAGGTAAGGATTCAGGTTTTGACCACACCCCCACCTGGGTGCTAAGCATTGGAGGATATGGCAGCTTTGGCTGAGCCCCACCTCTCTTCCCCCTAAACTTTTCAGTGTGTTTTTGGAGAAGGGGGTATGGCACCTTTCCCCCCAGGGCACATCAGTCATGTTGTTTTATGGAGGGCCCAGGCTGTTTTGCCCTGCGTACTCACTCATCCATGGAGCACAGCACCCTGTAGTTCCCCGGGGTTGCCTCTGTGCAGCCTGCCCCAGTCCTCCGCCTGGCCCAGGCAGCCTGTCCCATCCCCCACCTGCCACTTTGCCTCTAGGGATGGGAATTGTGGAGACCCTCTGTGCCTGTTTTAACTTAGTTCTGTCAGTCAAGGGGTGCTCCATATAGATCCCAGCCTCAGAGGTTCCCTCTCTGTCCCACTGACCTCTCCATTGGAGAGGGGGAGACCCAGCAAACTAGTGCTATTCACCCTTTGCTGCTCCCTCCCTGTGGGATTGGTCCTGCACTATTTTGCTTTTTCTTCTTTATTTTTTCCTTTTCTCTTACCAGGTTCATGGTGTCTTTGTCTTTTGAAGAGCATGATGTTCTGTCGGAGTTCAGCAGGTGCTCTGGTTGGCTGGGTGGGTCTATGTATGGGAGTTTTGGTATAGTTGTGGGACATGGTGAGCTATGAGTGTCCCTCCACTCTGCCATCTTGACTGATCCCACCAAGTGTCTTTTCTGAACAACAATGATTTCAAACTAGGATTAAATAAATTTAAACAAGGAAGTGAAAGATATGTACAATGCAAACTACAAGACCATGTTAAAATAAATTGAAGACAAACTATTGAAAAGACATCTTGTGTTCATGGATTGAAAGAATTAATATATAATATATACATATATATTCTAGTATTTTCCCATTTACTCATTTTGATTACTAATTTGAATTAAATCATATTTTAAAAGAAATTATTTATTTATATATTAAGCCCAGCAGAAAATAATCTTGTCTCATCTTTTTTCTTATTATGTATAAAATAATAGTTTAATTGCCTATAGTTTAATATTGCTGAAAATTTTATTTAATCTTTATATATTGGAAAACTTTTATTCAGGTACACACCTGCAGTTATTTTGAAAGAACAAAAAATGAAAAAATCATTCTGTTTTTATGCAAATCCACTCAGCTATATAGGAAATCTATCATTGTTCTCTGATTTAAGGATCTGCAAGAACAAAATGCAAGTCGAGATATTATAAAAACTAAAAGACTGACAAGAACATGAAAACAAAGATAAACCACTGGAAACCTGTGGACTCATTGTCATCAAAAGAATTAGTTGACAGAAGAAAGCAAAGGTGTTTAGCTGATAAAATCAACTATGGCAGGATGACTTTAAAATTTGCTATTTCCTATTCTACAAAGAGAATTGAAAATAAACACCTCTTGGGAATATTTGCTTTCATCTAGCTTTTCTAAGATGTGTCTTGCCATAGTCTCTCTTAAATTTTCATTTAAAGTATTTGTTAATTATACTTAGGAGATAAAAATGCAGATGAATTTATTCCACTGGTGCTAATCATCAGAAAAAGGCATTTATATCTACAATAAGAAAGAAAGCATTTCTGAATCCAATGAGCTTCTATACCTATTTAGTAGTCTACTATGTGTATTATATTTTAAAAAGTTAAATCAGTTCTAAATTTAATACAAAGAATATCTAAAATCTTACTATATGTGCACATGGAGAAGGACTTGTGTAAGAAGCTTTGTATGATGTTTTAAGTAATTTTACAGTATAAAATATATTTAGGGAATGGAAAATGAATCCAATATAGCAGGTACAAAGGGATTTACTGAAAAATAAATTTGGACAGGTATCTTGAATCCAGAGCTTGGAGAGCCTTAGCTTCTTGCTTGAGGATTGAGAATTTATTTTTGAGTCCATGAAGAACCAGTGAAGGTTTTAAAAAAGGTAAATGTCATGATTTAAACTATATTTTGAAAATACAACCCTTGTAGCAGTGTGAAAGATGGATTAGATACAAGATTGGAAATTATGAGAATAGTTAGGAGGCCATTTGAAAATCTAGAGATTATTTGGAAGTAATCAAGTCATACATTAGAAATAAATTAGATTAGAGAGAAGAAACAGAAAACAACACTAGCAAAATGACTATTTTGCAGAAATTTGATAAGGAATATGCAGTGTAACTCTTTTATTCTGAAAATTCTCCCACTTAATTGGGAATTCCTGGAATCATGCTCTAGAACATTTATAGCCAAATATATTTGTTCATCTGGAATTCTAAATTTTCATTATCAGTATGAATTGTATTTTGAGCTGAAATTTATAGTAAGGCTTCAGATTGATCCATGAATCACCTGAAATTGCTTTCAAAATGCTTTCTCTGTGTAAACGTTTCCTGAGATAACTGTGTCTCACTTTTTCTTTCAAATCTATGCTTAAAATTAGAAGGCACTTACTTAGTCGCTTATAAAATGCAGAGCCCTGCCATCTTACCCTGCTAAACTCTATTCCCTTTACTGTCTTTCACTTTTCTTCATGAGATTTTAAATTTCTCTATAGCTATCTGCTTACAGTCAGGCTCTTCCTTTTCATTAAAATAATGTTAGCTTTATATTATACCCCCATGACCTAATACAATGTCTGAAACAGTATTGGTGCTTAATAAATACTTGTTAAATAAATGATTAAACAAATGTGTATATATGTTTTTTTGAATTCATGAACAATAATAGTAATGAGGACAGTGGATTTCTACCTAGGCTTGCTCCTCATTGACTAACTGAGAGACTGTATGGCATAGTGATAAATATTAGAGGCTCTGAAATTTTACTTCCTGAATTGGAAACCTGACCCAATTATTTATTACCTACATTATCTTAGATAAATTAATTTATCTGTGAGTTTTATTTTCTTTACCTGTAAAGTGGGCACAATAGTACCCTCTTTAGAAAGTGGTCCTAATGTTGTGAGCAACAGGTTCTTGTTTTGTTGCAGAAAGAATTCAGAAACAAGACACAGAGGTCAAGAAAGCAAAGCAAGAATTTATTAAGGGATAGATAGTACACTCTCAAGGAAAGAGCAGGCAGACCCAGGTGGGTGCTGTCCCAAGTTTCCTTGGCAAGCTCATTATATTGGTGTAAAAATAAATGGGCACAATATTCATTGGCAGAGAGGGGTTTGGGATCATTTTTCATGAACTTCATCCAAGCTCCACTTTCCTAGGTGGGGAGGAGGGATTTTTTTGTCCTTATTTAGTCTTGATCAGGAAGTTGGTAGAGGTCATAATGAACAAAATGTTGCAATTGGATGGGGATATCATAAGCAAAAAGTTACATTTGGACAGATGTCATAATTGTCAAAAGGTTACATTCAGATGGTGGGGATTCCTGTCCTGTCCCACCCTTCTGCATCCAGGACACTTATCAACCCAGAAGATTTTTTTAAATTTTTTTTATCAGTCCAGAGGATCTTGTTTCTCTCGATCTGTCCAAGGACACCTGTTGTTCACAAGATATATAGTTTTCTGCCATTTGGCCCATGTCCCCCTTTCTCTGCTCATATCTAGTTACCTGCCTGCTTTAGCACTAAGAATTAAGTAAAATAAGTACAATGACTGGCACTTAGATGGACTAAGCCATGTGACTTACTTTTGGACAATTAGATATGGATGGAAGTGAGATAGGATTATCCTAATCCCTAGCCCAGGCCGCAGGAAGTGGTGAATGGTACTGCTGGCTTTCTTGCATAAGGCTGTTCTCTCTATGAGAACATTTCCAAGTTAACTGCTGCTACCTTGGCCTGGGTTACAGAATAAAACACGTGGAGCAAGAATTGAATCTTACCAGAAATCTGAAAATAATCCAACTGACCTACAGCCTGAAGTAGAGCCATAGCAGCTAACTTACAGATCTGTGAGCAAGAAAATTGAACACTTGCTATGTTAGGGTTGTGTGTGTGTGTGTGTGTGCGTGACAATAGCTGACTAGTAACAACATTCAATGCATGTTAGATAGTAGTATCTTTAAGAAAATCTGGAATGGCAATTCCTGTTTTCTAAATAGTCTTTGATTTAGGCTAGAGCCAGAGTAGATTTTTATGGATAAGGATAGAAAGATGAGTTAAACAAGGTTTCTGCCCTTGCCAATACTATCTTTTATTGGAAATAAGATAAGGTAATACAGATATTGTGTCATACAAAAGACACAAAAAATTGTTATGCAGTTCAGAAGATGGAGATATCTGTTGCAAACAAATGAATCTGGAGAAAGTTTGTGGAAAGATGGGCAGTTGAGCTGAGTTTTGATAAGAAAGTAAGGATTTTAGTACAGTAGGTATGGGCAACTTTAGAGTTAGTGTTCCTAAATCCCAAAGCAGGATATATGAGTTTAAAAAAATCAGTTGGAGCATTTAAACATCAAAATATCATATATTAATTCATTTAATAGTTTTCTGTCCCTTACAAGGTAACATTTAAGTATATTTTTGCATCCTCATTCCTAGTTGCAAAGTGGAAAAGTGCCAAAAAAGTAAATTGATTTTTATATATGTTTGTATAATTACTTTTGCTACTGCTAATTTAAATCTAAGGATAAAACACTATGTGATAGTATATACATAATATATATACATAATATATATATATTATGTATATGTGTGTACAACTATACAAATACATATACACACATATATACAGAGGAGGGGAGAATATTCGGCATTTGGTGCTTTGTTTTCTGAGATTTATGACATTTTTGTGATAACAGGTTTTTTAAAATGCCACTTTTATTTTTTAAAACAGCTGCAAATGAATGCTAAGCCATCATTTTGCATCTGAGTTTTATTTGTTTTTTTGGTGGTTTTGTAGAAAGATTGTTCTTTTATAAATGTATCACCCATATGGCTTTGATTTAACTTGTCTCTGAGTTGCTTATTGTAGAATGTGTGCCCTGTCTCTTTGAAATGCCTGAGGCCTATTTGGGACAAATTCTAGCCCCTTTCCCTGGTGTTTGGAGAGGTATTAAACTTCCTGTGGAATCTCATGCCATTAACTTATATGGTTATATGTGAGAATGTATGTGTGCACGTTTATAGTATGTCTTTATGCTGTGGGGTGGGGGAAAAGTAGTAGAAACAGAAAAGGTTGCATTCTGCCCATTCCATACTCTTATGGAATTGTATTATCCATACATACATATATATGTGGCTTGTATTATCCAAATATTCTACAGGAAAATAGCACTATAGGGGTTATCTGTACTCTAAGACACAATCACTTTTCAGACCATCTTCATCATCATCATCAATATCATCATTATTACTCTATCTAATATTTATTGAGTGATTATGTTTCAAGTGCTTTACATGGACTATTTTCTTTAATACTAAAAACACACTAATGAGTGAAATGCTATTACATTCCTCACTTTATAGATGAGGAAATAGATTAGAATGAGGATGGTTAGTAATTTGCAGAAGTAAGATTCATACTCAGGTCTGTCTCACAGAGAGCCCATGCTCATACTCCTTATTCTATAGATTTTAATTAGTTATGCAGAGGACAATGAGATTTTCTTAACTATGTTGATGTGATAGTTAAGTAAATATTTAGCAGTTAAATAAGCATTTAATGAATGGCAGACTGAAAAAAAGTTGACTTTTTAATGGGAGAGGTCTATTGAATTATTTGCTAATCTTTTTAGGGGAGAGGGTTAATGTGATAAAATAAAGCTACTGCTCTCAAGTAAGGCTTAGGCAATTTTGGAAATTGTATTAATGTGCTGAGTGCACAGCTTCTAAAATGATTTAGATTTGTTAACAGAAGTAAGTTACATTTTGGACAAAACAGATACATGTTTGGTGCTATGCCTCAATCATTGTGCATCTGTGTCATCACACATACCAACAACTACAAATGTGTGCAGTTGGATTCCTGAACCATGTATATCATACTCTTCAGAATGATCTAAAAGAATAGAAACTTACTTTGGTATTTCTTAAAAAATAGAAAGCTGCATAAGCTTCAATGGCATCATATAAGAAAGTAATGCCCTACATTCATGACTTTTATGTTGTCCTTTGTTGTGGATTAGTTGTGCCAGCATTTCACTTTATAGAAGAATAGCTTAGTGGTTAAGAACTTGGACAACAAAATCAGCTAGATTTAAGCACAAATCCCATCTTGCTGTATGAGCTTGGGAGGGTTATTATAACCTCTCTGAGACTTAACTTCTTCATCTGTAAAAATAAGAATCAAAAAATATATATGTTGAACACCAGTATTTTCCAGGTACTTCACTAGGCACTGATGATATATGGAGATAGTAAAAATAATGTAACATTAAAAATTATGATAAACTAGGATACTTTTGAAAAAAGAGTAATCTGATTAGGATTTGACAAAACTATTCTGAACTATATAATTTGTTATAGCTCTACAGGTTTATAATTTGTACAGATTTAATAGCTTTGCTGGAAGACTAAAGGTTATATTTGTGCCGGATATGGAATTCAACACAATCCAAGTCACATCTCTTTATTTTGCATGGCCAGATAATTTGACCTGTGTAGCCCAAGAATAAAAGCTCTTCAAGTATTTTTTACTTGCAAAGAGTTTCCCTGCATAATAATGAGATGGTTTAGGGTGGAGCTATATGGCCATAGGTTTTTTTTTTTTAATTTCTCTAGAATGTTTATTTTAAAAGTATTTTATTGAAGAGTTGTTTAAAGTGATTTCATTGCCTACTGCCCTTCACTGAGCAGTCATTTAATATATTTCTATGGTTTTAGCTACCAAAAATGTAGATGTGTGAATCCCATATTTCGAGCCTTGACTTCTGCCCTGGGCTTCCAGGTGTTGCCTGAATTTATACACAGGAGTATCCCAGAGGCACCTCACATCTAATAAATCCTAAACTGAACCACTTGTTTGACCTTCTTCAAACTTGATTTTCTATCTTTATTTCAAATTTTAGTTAATGGCACCACCATTCTACTGCACTTCCTCAGCTACAGATCCTGTCCATCATTAAGCTCTACAAAGTTTTCATACCAAATGTTCTTAAATTATTATCCTCCTCTCAGTCCACATCACCACTGCCCTATTTGGCCATCAACTAACTGTTCTAGACATTTTCAATATCCTCCTAACTAGACTCATTTGTCTTCTTTCTTGCCATTTGTAAACTCCCTGACCATTGATGCAGTCATAGTAACTCTCTGAAGTCACTGAAAAGCTTTAAGCAATGAGTGTCACAGATCTCATGTTATTTTAAAGAGTTACTTTCTTCTTTCAGTCTGAAATAGATTATGCACTTTCATCTCAGGATTTATGTACATGTTGTATCTTCTGCCTAAAATATTCCATTTTCACACACAAAACATGAGATTGTCATGGTTGAAACCCTTTGTGACCTTTAGCAAGTTATTTAAAAACAGCTTCGTGCTATGGTTTTACCAACATAAAATGAGAATGGTAGTAGTACCTAATTCAAAGGGATTTTTCTCCCACTAGAATATAATCTCTGTTAATTAAGAATTTTGTCTTGTTAACTGCTATAACACTGTCTCCCAAAACAGTAACAAACACTCAGTCAATACTCAATACACGTTTGATAAATAAAATAAATGTCTAAATATTTGAAATGAAACCACTTAGAACAGTATGTTAATCAATATATATTAATATTACTTTTATGTATAATATATTAGTAGTATTATTACTATGCATTATGTAGACATCAGTTTAAATGCCACTTCCTCAGGGATCTTAATTATGCCCAAAGATTAGATTAATGCATTAAAGCATGATTTAAAATTTCCTGAAATTTCACTTGAAATTTTTTACTTTTGAAATTTACACTTGAAATTTACTTTTCACTTAAAAGGTAAAAAGAGAAAGTTTATACAGCTCAAAAATAAATATTCAATATTTACTATGCAGTATGTTGCCAAATTCAAGGAAGGGATTTTCATTAAATATTATCTCAAGGAATTGACATCAATAAAATGGCACTGTAGGCAGTTCCATGCTCCCATCTCCCCAAAGAAATAATGAAAAATAAACAGAAACTATTGCAAACAACTTAGTCAAAACTATAGAAAACAGTCAGTTTACAGCAAGTAAATAAACAATGAATCAAGAAAAGTCAACTTAAAAATGGTAAGAAAGCTTAGTGGCATTTTTACTTGACTTACCTTACTCCTTCCCTGATTTGGTAGGAGTCTTAAAGGGGACAATCTGTGTTTCCATTGTGGGACCCTAATCCCCACTCTGGGAGGAACAGAGAATAAATTTATTCAAAAATTATTGGGTAGGTTTGTTCTAACCTGTATGAGGGTCACCTGAAATAATGAAGGAAGGCATTCATCTCTGTTTGCCTAACTCAGAACTCACCTAAGTCAGAAAAGTGGTAAGAATTGCTGAAAATATTGTAATATGCATAATCTGTAGAAACCTCTGAGATAGGATTAAAGTTGTGACATAGAGTAGCCTGCCTAAATACTGGGAGGAAAACTGGGGAGAAAAATGAAGACAGTCAAAGCCAATCAAAGCCAATCAAAGGGAATATAAAAAGCCACTTTCATGCCCAAGTCAACATGCTAGCTCAGAAAAACCTGAGAAGACCTAAAGATTTCACCATGGGGTGAACAAATTGCAAGACAAATGGAAAAATATAAACTTCAACAATTAAAAAAAAAACAACCCAGGGAAAAGAAGAAAATCTTATTTTTAGTGTTACCACATTACAGTATTTAAATGTTTTATTATTAAGAAAAAATTGAAAAGAAAAAAATTGAAATAAATTATCCCTGAAGAAGTCCAGACATGGAACTTGCTAGCTGAAGATTTTACATCAAGTTTCTCTGTCGCTCAAAGGGCTAAAGGCAACCATGGACAAAGACCTAAAGGGAACCAGGAAAAACATGTATAAACAAAACTAGAATATCAATAAAATGATACAAATAAAATTATAAAAATAAACCAAGTAGACATTCTGGAGCTAAAACTTATAATTGATAAAAAAAATGGTTCAGATGTTCAATAGCAAATTTGAGCAGGAAGAAGAATCAAAGTCATAGAAGATATGACAATTAAATTTATACAGTCTGAGCAGCAAAAATTGTTTAAAAAGATGAAGAAGGGTAAATAGAGCCCAAAGGATCTGTGGAACACCATCAAGAGGCACTAATGGAAGAAGACAGAGATAAAAGATAAGAGAGAGTATTTAAAGAAAATGTCCAAAATTTTCTAAAATTTGATGAAATATGCAAATCTAAGCATACCATAATGACAACAAAGTCCAAGTAAGGTAAATTCAAATAATTGCACAAGGAAACACATACTCTAAAACTGTTGAATGTCAAAAGCATAAAATCTTGAA
Source organism: Camelus dromedarius (assembly GCF_036321535.1). Lineage (NCBI taxonomy): Eukaryota > Metazoa > Chordata > Mammalia > Artiodactyla > Camelidae > Camelus > Camelus dromedarius. Next base: position 52,666,775 of record NC_087472.1, on the reverse strand, counting down.
ATCAATTAGAGAAAAATGACTCTTTATGTACAAGGAATCCTCAATAAGATTAATAGTCAATTTGTCATCAGAAACCATGGAATCCAGAAGGTATTATGATGGCATATTTAAAGTGCTTAGAGAAGAAAACAACCAAGAATTCTAAATTAGAAAAAAAACAACTATTCTCAAAAGTGGGGGAGAAACTAATACATTTCCATATAAACAAAACTTAAAGGAGTTTTTAACTATTACACTTGCTTTACAAAAATTCTGAGTGGAGTCCTTTGAGTTGAAATAAAAGAAAAATAGATGATATCCAAAAGGTATATGAAGAAAAAACAATAGAAAATATCAATGAAATTAAAAGCTTATTATCTAAAAAGATAAAGAAAGTTGATAAATCTTTATTTAGCCAGATGGATCAAGAGTAAAAGGCAGAAGGACCAAATCAATGAAATTGGAAAGTTAAAAGGAGAAGTTACAATTGACACTACAGAAATTCAAAGGATCACAAGAGACTACTCCAAACAACTCTATGCCAAGAAAATGGACAACCTAGAAGAAATGGAAAAATTCATAGAAAGTTTCAATCTCCTAAGACTGAAACAAGAAGAATGGAAAATACAAAATAGATAAATTATTGGTAATGAAATTGAATCAGTAATGAAAAATTTCCCAACAAACAAAAGCCAAGAACCAGATGGCTTCACAGGTGAATTCTAAAGAACATTTAGAGAAGAATTAACTTCCATTTTCTGAAACTGTTCCAAAAATTTATAGAAGGAACACTTCCAAACTCATTCTTTGAGGCCAGCATCACTTTGATACCAAAATCAGACAAAAATATCACAAAAAAGAAAATTACAGGTCAATATTAATGATGAACATGGATGCAAAAATTATCAACAAAATACTAGCACCAAATTCAACAATGCATTAAAAGGATCATGCAACATGATTGAGTGGAATTTATGCCAGAGTTACAAGGAATTTTCAATATCTGCAAATAAATCAATGTGATGCACAACATTAACAAATTGAAGAATAAAAAACATACGATCATCTCAATAGATTAAAAAAAGTTTTTGACAAAATTCAACATCTATTTATAATAAAAACTCTCCAGAAATTGGGCATAGAGGAAGAAGATATATATATACACACACACACACATATATTTCACTATGTTGTACATTTGTACCTTGTATAATATTGTACATCAAGTATACTTCAATAGAAAAAGAATTAAAGTCGCTGGGGACTTATATAAAAACCATATTTATATTTTCGTTTGTAATTCCAATTTTTATTTCCTACATTATTTTTTAAAAACTTCTAAAAGAAGTAAGTATAAATCTATATTATTTGATACACAATGACCAAAATTATAATCTCTTGTAAAAACAAAAGTGTTCAGATCTATATAGAAGCTGATTTTTGCATGCTATTGAAGTTAAGTTACTATTGATTCAAATTAGTTTGCTATAAATTTAGAATATTAAATGTAATACCCATGGTAACTATAAAAAATTAAACATATACACAAAAGCAAATGAGAAGGGAATCAAAATGGTTCCCAAGAAAAATCAATTAAACAAAAAAGAAGTCAATATTGGAAAAAATGAAGGACTAACAAGTGATGAGACATTAAAAAGGCAATAAGATGGCAGAAGTAAGTCCTTTTATTCCATGAATATATTACATGTACGTGGATTAAAGTATTCAATCACCATGCAGAGATTGGCAGATCATATTAAAGAAAAAGTGCATGTACAAAATCCAACTGTATGCAGTCTACAAAAGACTCACTTTATATTCTAAACCACAAATATGTTGAGAGTAAAAATATGGTGCAAGAGTCTCCAAGGGCTTTTATGACAGTACCACAAACTGAATGAATTAAAACAACAAAACTTTATTGTCTCACAGTTCTGGAGGAAAATCCAAGATCAAGTTTTTGATTAGGTCATACTACTTCTGAAGCCGTTAGTGGAGGATTCTTCCTACAGCTTCTAGTAGCTCCAGGCATTCTATGGCTTACAGAAGTATAACCCCAATCTCAGCCTCTGAGATTGTCAAATGGGATACTTCCTGTGTGTATCTCTTTATTTTTTATATGGACCCTTGTTATAAGGATTAGGGCCAATCCTAATGATCTCACTTTAATTTGATTACATCTACTAGCACCCTATATTCTGATAAGGTCAAATTTATAAGCACTGGGTTTAGAACTTCAACACAGCATTCTGAGGGCTACAATTCAATACATAACAAGTGAGAAAATATTCCAAAGCAATGGTAACCAAGAAAGATCTGCAATGATTATACTAATATCAGACAAGATAGACTTTAAGTGAGAAACTGTTACAACAAAAGATTATATTCAAATAAAATGTCAATTACAAACATATATGCATCAAACTAACAGAAATCCAAAATAAAAGAACAAACAGCTACAGGCTTAAAGGAAGTTACAAAAAGTTTTACAACAATATTTATAGATATAAGTAGACTATTTTAATAATGGATAGAATATCTATATATTAGTAAGAAAATAGAGTATGTGAACAACAGGATAAACTACTTGCAACTAGCAAACATTTATAACACACTACAACCAGTAACAGAATAATACACATACTGCTCAATTGTACATAGAACATTGTCAATAATATACCAAAAAAAGGGTCAATAAATTATAAAATATTGAAATCAGACACTGTATCTCATAAACACAGTAGAATAAAGTTAGACATCAATTACAGAAGGAAAAAATTAAAGAACTAATAAATAGAAATTACAAAAACAAAGCTTTCTTAAATAGCTAACTGGTCAAAAAAATCATAAGTGAAATTTTAAAGTATGTTGAAATGAATGAAAAGAAATATAAAACACGTCAAAACTTATTGGGAAAAGTGATAGCACTACTCAAAAGGAAAATATTTCTATAAATGTTCGTATTAAAAAAGGATACAGATCTCAGATCTCAAATCATTACCCAAACATTGCAACTTATGGAGTTAGAAAAACAAGAGAAAATTCAACCTAAAACTAGCTGAAAGAAGGAAATAGTAAAGATTAGAGAAGAGATAAATAAAACAATATAAAAACAGATAAGATCAATGAAACCAAGAGTTAGTATTTTGAAAAGACTAGCAAAATTGACAAATGTTTGACTAAATTGTCTAAGGGGGAAAAAGACTCAAATAAGTAAAATCAAGGATGAAAAGGGGTAATTTTTCTACTAATTTTACATAAATAAATGAGATTAAAAAGAGTACAATGAACAATTGTACAACAAAAAATTAGGTATGTTAGAAGAAATGTTCAAAATTCCTAGAAACATACAATCTATGAAACTGAATCATGAATAAATTAAAAAAATATGAATGGAGCTATACCTAGTAAAACATTTGAATCAGTAAACTAAAACTACCCAATGGGGAAAAGACCAGGACCAGATTCATGAATTCTACTAAATATGTAATTAAATGTAACACCAATCCTTCTAAATCTCTTCCAAAAAATTAAAAAGGGGATGCCACTTTCAAATTTATTATATGAGGTCAGAATTGCCATAATACAAAAGTCAGAGTAAAACACTTCAAAAAAAATCTATGGGCCAATATCCCTTATATTAAAGCTAAATGAGAAATTACAACCAATACAGCAGAAATTAAAGAAAAAAAAAAAGAAAAAAGTAAGTGAATACAATGAACAACTATATGGCAACAAATTGGACAACATAGAAGAAATGGACAACTTTCTAGAAACATACAATCCACCAAAACTGAATTAAGAAGAAATAGATGAGTTGAAAAGACTGATCACAAGAAGTAAAATAGAATCATTAATAAAACACCCTGCAAAATAAAGTCCAGGACCAGATGGCTTCACTGGAGAAGTTTACCAAACATACAAAGAATTTATAGTGATCCTTCTCAATCTCTTCCAAAAGATCAAAGAGGGAGGAATACTCCCAAACTCATTCTATGAAGCCACCATCACCCTGATACCAAACCCAGACAAAGATACTATCAAAAAGAAAATTACAGGCCAATATTTTTGATGAACATATATGCAAAAATTCTAAGCAAAATATTAGCAAACCAAATCCAATAACACATAATAAAGAATATACACTACGATCAAGTTGGATTTATCCCAGGGACACAAGGATGGTTCAACATATGCAAATCAATCAATGTGATGCATTACATCAACAAAGGAAGGACAAAAATCACATCAATAGATGCGGAAAAAAACACTTGCTAAAATTCAACATCCATTCATGATAAAACCTATTACAAAGAGAGTATAGAGGGAACATATCTCAATATAATAAAAGGTATTTATGACAAACCCACAGCCATCATAACACTTAAAGGTGAGAAGTTGAAAGTCTTCCCACTAAAATCTGGAACATGTATGCCCATGTTCATGACTTCTACTCAACATAGTATTGGAAGTCCTAGCTATAGCAGTCAAACAAGAAAAAGAAATAAAATGAATCAAATTGGAAGACAAGAGGTAAATTTGTCACTATATGAGGATGACAATACTATGCATGGAAAACCCTAAAGACTCCAAACAAAAACAATGAAAGCTGATAAACAAATTCAGCAAGGTAGCAGGATACAAGATTAACATACAGAAATCTGTTACATATTTTTACACTAATAATGAAAGATAAAATAGAAAGTTAAAAGGTAATCCCTTTTAAAACTGCATCAAAACAAACAAACAAAAAACTGACCAAGGATGTGAAAGGTTTATACATGAAGAACTATAAAATATTGGTTAAGAAATTTAAAAATAATTTAAGGAAATTGAAAAATATCCCATACTGTTGGATTGGGAGAATTAATATTGTTAAAATAACGATACTAACCAAAGCAATACAAATTTAATGTGATCCTTATCAAATTACCCAGGGAATTTTTCACAGAACTAGAATGAGTGATCCTAAAATTGAATGGAATTACAAGAGTCCCATGATTGCCAAAGCAACACTAAAGAAAAAAAAAAAAGTTGGAGAAATGACTTCCCAGATTTCAGACAATACTACAGAGCTACAGTAATCAAAACAGCATGGTATTGGCACAAAAACAGACATATGAATCAATGGTAAAAATAGAGAGCCCAGAAATACACCCACACACTTACAGTCAATTAATCTTCAACAAAGGAGGCCAAAATATACAATGGAGAAGAGACAGCCTCTTTGGCAAATGGTGTTGGGAAGCTGGACAGTTACATGCAAATCAATGATGTTAGATCGCTCTTTCACATCATATACAAAAATAAGCTCAAAATGGCTAAAAGACTTACTTAAACATGAGATAAGACACTATAAACCTCCTAGAAGAAAACATAGGCAAAATATCCTCTGAGATAAATCTTAGAAATATTCTTGTAGGGCAGTCTATCAGGTCATTAGAAATAAAAGCAAAAATAAACAAATGGGACCTAATCAAACTTATAAGCTTTTGCACAACAAAGGAAACCATAGACAAAAGGAAAAGACAACTTACCAACTTGGGTAAAATATTTATAAAATATGCAACTGACAAGGGTTTAATTTCCAGAATATACAAACAGCTCATACAACTCAATAACAAAAACAAAAACAAGAAAACTAAAAACAACCCAATCTTAAAAATGGGCAGAAGACCAAAATAGATATTTCTCCAATGAAGACATACAAATGGTCAATAAGCACATGAAAAATGCTCAGTATTACTAATTATCAGAGAAATGCAAATCAAAACTACAATGATGTATCACCTCACACTGATCATAAAAAAGTCCACAAATGATAAGTTCTGCAGAGGGTGTGGAGAAAAAGGAACCTTCCTACACTGTTGGTGGGAATGTAGTTTGGTATAGCCATTATAGAAAACAGTAAGGAATTTCCTTTAAAAAAAAACTAAAAATAGTCTTAACATATGATCCAGCAATCTCACTCCTGGGCACATATCCAGAGGAAAGTAATTTGAAAAGATGCATGCACCCCAATATTCACAGCAGCACTATTCACAATAGCTGAGACATGGAAGCAATCTAAATGGCCATCAACATATGATTGGATAAAGAAGATGTGATATATATATATAATATATATATATATAATATATATATATAAATATAATCTATATATAATGGACTATTATATATATATAAATATATATATATATATAATGGACTATTACTCAGTCATGAAAATGCATAAAATAATGTCATTTGCAGCAACATGGATGGACCTGGAGATTGTCAAAATAAGTTTAAAAAGCCAGAAAGAGGAAGAACAATATAATATTATATCACTTATATGTGGAATCTAAAATATAACACAAATGAACTTATTTACAAAACATAAACAGACTCACCGACATAGAAAACAAACATGGTTACCAGGGGGGAAGGGAGAGCTTGAGAAAAAATTGGAATTTCAGCATTTGCAGATAGTAACTAGCATATATAAAACTGATAAACAACACAGTCCTACTGTATAGCACAGAGAAGTATATTCAATACTTTGTAATAGATTATAATAAAAAATAATTTGAAAAAGGATATATATTTATACATCTGAATCGCTATTCTGTACACCAGAAATTAACACAACAAACAATAATCAAATAATTGTTAGAATAAAAAAACTCATCAAATTTGCAGGAAAAAATTAATGCTCACATTACTTATGCTTCTATACCAATAGAATACATAGAACTAAACTTAACCAAGGAAACTGCAAAACATTGTTCGAAGAAAAATAAAAAGATATAAGTAAATGGAAAGGCATTCCATGTTCATGGATTGAAAGACTTCTTAAATCCACCCTAAACTTATGTAGAATTAGAAGGGATCTCAAATATTCAAAACAATATTGAAAAATAAGGAAAAAAATGGAGGTCTCAGTCTTCCTGATTTCAAAAATCAATGCGAAGTAATGATAATCAAATAAATCTGATACTTAGAACAAAATATACCAGTTGAGTAGTATGGAAAATGCTCCCAATCTCCACCATGTATGACCAAATGATTTTTTGACAAGGGTGACAGGGTAATTAAATGAAGAATAACCTTCTTTTCAAACAACAAAAGAGAATGAATCAGTGGTCAAAAACAATCTCCCAACAACAAAAAATCCAGAACCAATTTCCTCAATCGTGAATTTTATCAAATATATAAAGAATTACCATCAATCTTTCTCACACTATTTGGAAAAATAGAGGAGAGACAATTCCTAATTCCATTTATGAGGACAGCATTACCCTGACACCAAAGCCAGACAAGGCATCACAAGAAAAGGTATAGCAATATCATTTATAATTATAGATGCAAAAATCCTCCATATAATACTAGCAAATCTAATTCAATAACGTATTGAAAGGATTACACATCATGACCAAATGGGGTTTATCCCAGGAATGCAAGACTAGTTCATAATAAAAATCAATCAATGTAATGCAATATATTAACAAATGAAGGGGAAATAAACAAGATAATTTCAAATGACAGAAAAGGTCATTTGAAAAATTCCACACCCTTTAACAATAAATAAACTCTGAAAATTAGGAAAACAAGAAAGCTTCCTGAACAGAATAAAGATCATACATGAAAAATTCATAACAAACATCAAACTCGATGTTGAATGACTGAAACATTTCCTCTAAGATTAGGAATCATACAAAGATGTGTCTTTCACTACTGTTCAAATGGAAATGATAGATCAAATGGTACACTATGCTTTAATTTCTGAGGAAATGTCATAGTGTTTTCCACAAAAACTGCACATTTTACATTCCTACCAGTAATGCACAAGGGTTCTAATTTCTCAACATCCTGATGAACACTTGCTAATGTCCACTGATTTCCCTTATACTAGCCATATCATTGGTTGTGACACGGTACCTTATCGTGATGTTGATTTACATTTACCTAATGAAGAGTCATGTTAAGCAACTTTTCATGTCCTTATTGGCTATTTGTATGCCTTCATTGTAGAAACATCTGTTCAAGTACTTGCCAATTTAAAAAATTGTTGCATACTAGTTTGCTAGGGATAACATAACAAATAACACAGGCTGGGTGACTTAAACAATAAAAATGTATTTTCTCACAGTTCTGGATCCTAGAAGTCCAAGATCTAGATGTCATCAGATCTGATTTATTTGAGGCTTCTATCCTTGGTTTGTAGATTGCCACACTCTCCTACTGTCTTTACATGCCCTTTCCTTTGTTTGTGTCAGTGTCCTAATCTTCTTGTTTTATAAATACTACAGTCTAACAGACTTCCTTTATTTTATCTTTCTTCCCTTCAGTCCAAACTGGCAATGATTCTGCTAGTATAACTCCATCTTTGTACCTGACTTCTGCTGAAATGGCTGATTGGTTCTATAAGTCACAAGCTACAAGAAAGACAAGGCAAAAAGAGCTGGAGAATTCAGTAAGTGAAATAAGAAATACACTAGAAGGAATCAACAGTAGATTAGATGATATGGAGGAATTAATCAGCAAACTGGGAGACATAGTAGAAATTAACCAAGCTAAACAGAAAAAAAATATATAGCTTTTAAATGACAATAGTCTAAGAGACCTCTGAGACAGCAGTAAGTGTATAAAATACACAAAGAGGTCCCAGGAGAATAGAAAGAGAAAAGGACAGAGAGCTTGATGAAAGAAATAATAGCTGGTAACTTCCCTAACCCGAGAAAGGAAACAGACATACAAGTCCAGGAAACCAGAAGGTTCCAAGGAAGATAAAACAAAAGGGTCCACACAAAGACACATTATAAGTAAATGCCACAATGATAATGATAAAGTGATTGATTCAACAAAAGGATATAACAATTGTAATTATATATGCATCCAATCTCTGGGCACCTGAATACAGAAAGCAGATATTAACAAACATAAAAGGAAAAACTCAGTAACACAGTAATAGTAGGGACTTTAATATCCAATTTACATCAATGGACAGAGCCTAAATATAGAAAATTAACTCGGAAATGATTGCCTTAAATAACACAATAGGTCAGAAGAATAAAAAACATATAGATCATTCCATCTGAAAGCAGTAAGATACTATTTTTAAATACATTTGGAACATGCTCTAGGGTGGATATTACATTAGGCTGCAAAACAACTGTCAGTAAATTTAAGATTAAAATCCTATCAAGCATTTTTCCAACCACAGTATTATGAGAAATCAACTGCAAGAAAAAAAAAATCTGCATGAAACACAAACATATGGATATTAAACAATATGGTACTAAACAGTCAACAGAACAGTGAAAAAATCAAACACAATACCAAAAAAAAATATGCCTGGAAACAAAGGAAAATGGAAACAGACAATCCAAACCTATGGGATGCAGCAAAAACAGTTCTAAGGGGAAAGTTTATAGCAATACAAGCCTACACCAGGAAACAAAAACATCTCAGATAAAACAATCTATCTTCACACCTAAAGGAACTAGAAAAAGAGGAACAAAGAAAATTCAAAGATATTAAAAGGAAAGAAATAATAAAGATTAGAGCAGAAATAAGTGGAAAAGTCTAAGAAGACAATAGAAAAAATAAATAAAGCTAAGAGATAGTTTTTTTAAAAAAAAAGATAAACAAAATTAAGAAATCTTTAGCCAGACTCATCAAGAAAAAAAATGAGAGGTAGAAATTGATAAAACAGAAGGAAATGAAAAGGAAAATTTTACAACTGACACCACAGAAATAAAAATGATTATAAAAGATCACTACAGACAATTACACACCAATAATTAGCCAGCCTACAATAAATGGGTAAATTCTTAGAAAACTATAATCTTCCAAGACTGAACCAAGAAGAAATTGAAAATTTGAACAAACCAAATACTAGTAGTAAAATTATTAGTAATGAAATCAGAAATCAAAAATTGCCAACAAACAAAAGTCCTAGATAAGAGAATTTCACAGGTTAAGTTCTATGAAACATTTAAAGAAAAATTAATCCTATTCTTCTCAAACTATTCCAATAATTGATGAGGAAAGAAGGCTTCCAAACTCATTCTGTGAGGCCAGCATCACATTCATACCAAAATGAGCCAGGCACCAACACACACAAAAATTGCTGGCTAATATTACTGATGAACATAGATGCAAAAATACTTAACAAAATATTAGCAAATCAAATTCAAAACTATATTAAAAGGATCATACATCATGGTCAATTTCTATGACATGATACTCTATTTAGAAAATCCTAATGATGCCACCAAAAACCTATTAGAATGAATAAATTGATTCAGTAAAATTTCAGAAAGCAAAATTAATATACAAAAAACTGTTGCTTATCTATTATCAGAAATAAAAATTAAATAAACAATTTCATTTACAATTTATATAAAAATACCTATAAACATATCTAAACAAGAGGTAGAAGACCTACAATTGAAAATCTGCAAGGCATTGATAAATTGATAATGACACAAATGGAAAGATATACCTTGCTAAAGGATTGTAAGAATTAATATTGTCCAAATGAACTTACTACTGAAGGCAGTCTAAAGATTCAATGCAGTCCCTATCAAAATACCAGTAGTACTTTCCACAGAACTAGAATGAATTCTAAACTTTGCATGGAAACATAGAAGTCTCCAAATAGTCAAAATAATTTGGAGAAAGGAGAACAAAGCTGAAGATTTCAGGCTCCCTGATTTCAAACTATTTTAAAAATCTTTACTAATCAAAACAGTATAGCATTCCCCCTCAAACCAACATATAGATCAATGGAACAGAATGGAGAGCCCAGAAATAAACCCACACTTACATGGTCATTTACATATTGCAAAAGAGGTAAGACTGTACAATGGGGAATATATAACTTTTCAATAAATATTGTTGAAAAAACTGGAGTACTTTTTTACACCATATACAAAAATAAACTCAAAGTTGATTAAATACTTAAATGTAAGACCTGAAATCATAAAATTCCTGTTAGGAATCATACACAATATGCTCTTTGACATCAGTGTTAGCAATATTTTTTTTCTGGAAAACTCTCCTCAGGCAAATGAATCAAATGTAAAAACAAACAAATGGGGCTACATCAAACTAAAAATCTATTGCACAGTAAAGGAAACCATCAACAAAGCAAGAAGCTTGACTATTGATTAGGAGACGATATTTGCAAACAGTATGTCTAATAAAGGGTTTATAACCAAAATAAGCAAAACACTCATACAATCCAACATTAAAAAAAAAAAAAAACACAACCTGATTAAAAAATGGGTAGAGGATCTGAAGGGACATTTTGCCAAAGAAGACTTACAGATGACCAACAGACACATAAAAAGATACTCAACATCACTAATCATCAGGGAAACTCAAATTAGTATCACAATGAGATATATTCTCATATGTGTTTGATGGCCATTATAAAAAAAAATGAGAAATAGCAAGAGCTGGTGAGACAGAGATAAAGAAACCCTTGTGCACTTTTGGTGGGAATGTGAGTTTGTACCACTACTATGGAAAAGAATTTGAAGACTCCCCAAGAAGTTAAAAAATATTACTACCATATGGCCCTGAAATTCCTCCTCTGAGCATTTTTCCAAGAATAAAAATCTCTCAAAAATTTATACACACCTATGTTCATTTCAACATAATTTGCAATAGCCAAGATATGGAAGCAGCCTAAGTGGTGTCCATCGATGGATGAATGAAAAGATGTTACATATACAGAGAGAGAATCAAATGTTACTCAGTCATGTAAAGAATAAAATCTTGTCATTAATGACAAAATGGATGGACCTGGATGCTGTTGGGTTAAGAGAAAAAAGTCAGACAGAGAAAGAAAATGCCCTATAATTTCACTTAAATGTGGAATCTAAAAAAAATAAAATAAAACAAATAAACAAACATAACAAAACAGAAAAAGACTCATGGCTATAGAGAACAAACTGATGGTTTCCAGGGAGAAGGAGGAAGAGGGGGATAAGTGAAGTAGGCAAGGGAGCTTAAAAGGTACATAATTCCAATTATAAATAAGTAACTCATGGGATGTAATGTAAATCATAGGAATATAGTCAGTACCATTGAAATAATTATATATGGCCAGTAAATTTATTGTGATGATTATTTTGTAATATGTAAAAATATCAAATCACTATATTATACACCTGAAACTAATATAATATTTTAAGTGAACTGTAATTTAAGAAAGAAAGAAAGAAAGAAAGAAAGAAAGAAAGAAAGAAAGAAAGAAAGAAAGAAAAGAAAAGAAAAGAAAAGAAAAGAAAAGAAAAGAAAAGAAAAGAAAAGAAAAGAAAAGAAAGAAAAGAAAAGAAAGATTGGACGAAATCAAAACAGTGGGAAAAGAAAGATTGGAAGAAATCAAAACAGTGGAGTAAGAGGAAGTGGAGCTCACATGAACACATCCCTCCCCCATGAACACATAAAAAAAGACATCTAATTGTGGAATAAGTCTCACTGGAAACTGGCAGAAAGGCTTATGTACAACCAAAGATACAAGAAATAGACATATATAGTTGGGTAGGAAGGGAAGAAGAGCAATGCCCTGGGAGCAAACTCAGAGGAAAATGGAGATTACATGGGTGGATACCCACCCTGGGGAGGGAACAAATTGAGTTAAAGATTATGCATCATAACCCTGGAGTCCTATGCAGAAGAGACAAACTCCTTGGCAAACTGGAAGGACTAGGGGAAGCGTGAATTATGCTTGTGAAGAGCACATGCATACTGGTTGGCCACCAAGGCAGGGCAGAGAGGGGTGTGCTATAGCTGGGTATCCTAGTACTGACTCACTATAGGCCTCAGCCCCAGCATATCACTAGATCAAGTGCAGCCATGAATAGGAGAAAGACTCAACCTTGGGAAGAAGAAACAACCTGGTCCTGGAGTAGAGCCTGATGAAGCAGTAGCAACCATTGATGGTGTTTCCTCAAGTAATGCCCCAGAAGCCACTCAGATTTCTGACAGAAGCCAATCCAGAAGAGCTCAACCTCTGATAAACTTAAAGAGACCACACAGGCCCTTCCTGCCCTGCAGAGTTGTTACACAGCAGGGCAGGAGTGGTGGAGTCTGGGGACAATGAAGGCTATGAAGGACAAAGGGGACTTTCACCCAAAGATGCATTTGAACAGAACCATGGCCTCCTACACAGGTAGCACATTGAAATTCCGTCTGCTCCTGAGTCCCACTTGTTTCAGAACTCTCCTCCCCTTGGGCAAATGTCCCAGGTCAGGGAAAGGTAAAAATACACATTTAAAGGAAAGAGAGGAGCTCGGGTCTGACTCTCAGAGCTTCAGCTCCAGCAACTTGGAATCAGACTCCACCTCTGACAGGGTGATGACAGCCACTGAGAAGACAGGAAATCCCAGGTCATACCCAGTGCTGACTTTAGCACCCCCATCTCTAGCCCTATCAAGATGATAGCTGCCAGTTCATCCTGAATAACAATGTGACTGCATCCATATCAAATCTAGCTCTCCCACCAATGGCATTTGGCACACCAAGTCTGTAAAGAGATAACTTCAATGTTAAAACACTCTTTTAAGACAGCAAGGAACTGTTTCACCTAAATTCATAGAGGAAGAGGAGTTAAGCAAAATAAAGCAGCTGAGGAAATAATCTCAATTAAAAGAAGAAGAGAAAACACCTGAAAAATAAATAACAAAAAAGAAATAAACAACTTACAAGATAAAGAATTCAAAACACTGGTAATAAAAATGTTAACTGAATTTAGGAAAATAATAAACCTAGTTTCAAGAAAGAACTAGAAAATATATTGAAAAGTCTCATTTAGAAATGAAGAATTCAGTAACTGGAATAAAAAAAACAGACAAGAAGAAATAAATAGTAGACTAAGTGATACAGAAGAACACATAAGTTATCTGGAAGGCAGAATAATAGAAATCAAAGCATCAGAAAAGCAGAAAGAAAAAACATTATGTGTCTGAACATTCACATTATAGGGGTCCCAGAATTAGAAGATAGAGAGAAGGGATTAAATAATGGCTTAAAAATTAACAAACCTGAGAAAGGAAACAGATATCCAGGTAATGGAAGCACAGAGGGTCCCAAGCAATATGAATCCAAACAGACCCCACCAAGACAAATCATAGTTAAAATGGTAGAATTTAAGGTAAAGAGAGAATTCAAAAGGTGACAAGAGAAAAACAAAGAGTCATATATAAGGGAACCCTCATAAAACTATCTGCTGATTTATCTGCAGAAACTTTACAGGTCAAAAAGGAGTGGTATGATATATTTAAAGTGCAGAAAGTGAAAAACCTACAACATAGGATGCTCTACCCAGCAAGATTATCATTTAGAATAGGAGAGATAAAGAACTTCTCAGACAAGCAAAAATTAAAAGAACTCAATGATACTAAATGTACCCAAAAAGAAATGTTGAAGGGTCTTCTATAAATGCAGAAGAAGTAGGAATATATATGCAAAGGAAAATCCCACTATGAGAGGCAAATATATAGTAAGGACTGAGGATCAGACACTTAAATAAGCCAGTACAGAAATTAAAAGGCAAAAAAAAAATTGCAAAAGCAATTATAACTACAATAAACAATTAAGGGCTAAGCATGACAATGTAAACTATAACATTAAAAACACAAAATATTGCGGAGGAGAGTAAAAATGTAAATCTTCTGGAATGCATTTGAACTTAAAGGACTATTAGCTTAAAACAAGTAGATATAATTATAGATCAACATACATGAACCCCATGGTATCCAAAAAAATAAAATCTTACAATAGATACACAAAAACTAAAAAGAAAGAATCACGAGCATATTCGTAAAAAATTATCAAACCACAACAGTAGAAAAAAAAGAATAAAATATTAACAAAGAAGAAATACAAAACCAACTAGGAAACAAGTAATAAAGGGCAGTGAGTACATATCTATCAATGATTTCAATAATTACTTTAAAAGTCAATGGACTAAATTTTCAGATCAAAAGATTTAGTGTTTGTGGTTGAATTTTTAAAAAGCCCCTTCAATATACTGCCTACAAGAGACTTCCTTCAGGACTAAAGAAATACAGACTGAAAGTGAAGAGATGGAAAGACATATCTCATACAAATGTAAATAACAAGAAAGCAGGAGTAGCAATACTCATATCAGACAAAATACTTTGAAATAAATGGAAAGTAAGGGTGTTATACAATGATACAGAGATCAATATCAGAAGGGAATATCACATTAATTAACATATACACTCCCAATAAATGAGTATATAAATATATAAAGCAAATAGTACAAGACCTAAAAGGAGAAATTGACAATAATACAATATACCATAAAACAAACAAACAAAAAAGGAAACACAAGACTCCAAAATCTATGGGATACAGCAAAAGTAGTTGTAAGAAGGAAGGCTATAGTGAGGCCTCCCTCAAAAAAACAAGAAACAAGTCTCAAATAAGAAACCTAACCTATATTGAAAGGAATTAGAAAAAGAGAAAAAAATCCCAAAGTCAGCAGATGAAAGGAAATAATAAAGATCACAGAGTAAATAAATAAAATAGAGATTTTTAAAAATATACAATCAATAAAATCAAGATTTTTGAAAGGATAAAATTGATAAATCTTTAGTCAAGCTCATTAAGCAGACGAGAGATAACTCAAATAAACAAAAAAAAGAAATAAGAGAAAAAAATCAAAAAATACCAGAGATACAAAAAAATCATAAAAGAATACTACAAAAAGCTATATGCCAAAAAATCAGACAACCTAGAAAAAAAGGACAGAGTTTGATAAATATACAATGCAGGCAATTTGAAAAAACTAATCACTAGTAGAGACCTTGAATTTGTAATAAACAGCTCTGGAAACAGAAGTGTAGGAGTGGATGCCTTCACAGGGGAATTCTACCAAACATACAAAGAACCTATGCTTCTCAAACTATTCCAAAAATAGAAGAGGATTGAAAACTCCCAAACTGATTCTGTGAAGTCACTACCCTGCTATCAAAACCAGACAAAGACACTACAAAAAAGAGAAAATTACAGACCAAATATCCCCAATAAATATATATGCAAAAATCCTCAACAAAATATTAGCAAACTGAATCCAACAGTACGTAAAAAGGATCACCCACCATGGTCAATTTGGATTTATTCTAGGGACACAATGGTGGTACAACATTAACAGAAAGAAGGATAAAAATCACATGATCATAGCAGTAGATTTAGAAAATATATTTAACGTAATTAAACATCCATTCATGTTGAAAATTCTCATCACATTGTTTATGGAAGGAACATATCTCAACATAATAAAGGCTGTATGACAAAAGCACAGCTAACATCATACTCAACAATGAAAGCCTTTTCTCTAAATTCAGGAACAAGACAAAGAGGCCCACTCTCACCACTTCTGTTTAATATAGTATTGGAATTCTAGCCACAACAACCAGACAAGAAAAATAAATAAAAGTTATCCAAACTGGAAGAGGTAAAACTGTCACTATTCTTGGATGAAATGAAACTCTAGAACTAATAAATTAATTCAGCAGATTTGCAGGATACAAGATTAATATGCAGAAATCTGTTGCATTTCTATACATTAAAAATTAGCTATCAGAAAAAAGCAAAAAATATCATGTTTAAAGTTGCACCAGAAAGAGTAAAACATCTAGGAATAAACTTAACCAAAGAGGTAAAAGCCTTATACTCTGGAAACTATAACTATTGGTGAAAAGATTCAAGGATGATAGAAGGAAATGGAAATATATCCCATAATCCTGGATTGGAAGACTTAATATCATTAAAATGTCCATACTGTGCTAAGCAATCTACAGATTTAATGCAATCTCTATCAAAATATTCATGACACATTTCACAGAATTAGAACAAATAATCTTAAAATGCATATGGAATCACAAAACACCCTGAATTACCAAAGCAATCTTCAGACAGAAGAGCAAAGCTAGAGGTATGACCCTACTTGACTTTAGACTATATTAGAAAGACACAATATTAAAAACAGCATGGTATTGGCACAAAAAGAGATACATAGATCAATGGAACAGAATAGAAATCCCAAAAATAAACCCATGCACCTATTGTCAATTAATGCACAATGAAAGAAGCAATAATAAACAATGGAGAAAAGACAGTCTCTTTAATAATTGGTGCTGGGAAAACTAGACAGCTACACATTAAACAGTGAGATCAGAACATTTCCCCATACCATAGAAAAAAATGCACTCAAAATGGATTAAATATCTACATGTAAGACCTGAAACCATAAAAGCCCTAGAAGAGAACATAGACAGAATACTCTTTCACATAAATTTTAACAATATATTTTTGCACCTGTCAAGAGCAAAAATAAACAATTGGGACCTAATTAAAGTTAAAAACTTCTGCACAGCAGAGGAAACCAGCAGCAAAACTAAAGACAACCTACTAAATGGGAGAAAATATTTGCAAATGATATGACCAATGGGGGTTAATATCCAAAATATATAAACAACTCATACAACTTCATATAAAAAATCAAACAAACAACCAAATCAAAAAGTGGCCAGAAGACTTGAACAGATATTTGCCAATGTAGGAATACTGATGTCCAACAGTCACATAAAAGGTGCTCAACATTGCTAATCATTAGAAAAATGTAAATCAAAACAACAATGAGATTTCACCTCACACCTGTCAGAATGACTATCACCAAAAACTAATGAGAATGTGGAGAAAAGTGAACTATTGTATACTGTTAGTGGGAATGTCAATTGGTGCAGCCATTATGGAATATAGCATGGGGTTTCCTCAAAGAAACTAAAATAGAAGTACCATATAATTCAGTAATACCAATCCTGAGTATGTATCCAGAACAAGCAAAAACATTGATTTAAAAGATATATGAACCCTAATGTTTATAGCAGCACTATTTACAATAGCCAAGATATGGAAGCAAACCAAGTGCCCATTAAAAGACGAATGGGTAAAAGATGTGATATAGGTATAAATATAGATAGATATAGATATAGATATAGATATAGATACACACAGAGAAATATTACTCAGCCATTAAAAATAATGATATCTTGCCATGTGCAGCACTGTGGTTGGACCTAGAGAATACTATAGTGAAATGTCAGACAAAGACAAATTTTGTATGATATCACTTACATGTGGAATCTACAAAATAGTACAAATGTAAATGTAATACAGACTCACAGATATAGAAAACAAACTGGTGGTTACCAAAAGAAAGAGGGAAGGAGGAAACATATTAGAAATATGTGTTTAAGAGATACAAACTACAATGTATAAAATAGATAAGAAACTAGCATATATTATGTAGCACAGCAAATTAGAGCCATTATCTTACAGTAATCTTTAATGGAGTATAATATGTAAAAAAAATACTGAATCACTGTGCTGTACACCTAAAACTGACATAATATTGTAAATCAATTATAATTCAATAAAGAATGAAAGAAAGAGAAAAAAGAAAGAAAAATAAATTGTAAATAAAGTTTTTCCTTCACTTTCAGTATAATCTACCTAGGAATAAAAATGTCTGTGTCCCATGAAAAAAAATTGTATATGCCTCACACAGTATTTATTGTGTTTTGATTACTTGGAAAAAAATGGATCTTCTGTATTAAAAGAGCTAAGTTTTTTTTTTAACAACTATGTAACTTTCTGTATTTGTCTTTAATCTTTTAATTTTCACTTTAGTTGAATGGCTACCTTGGTGTTCTTTCACAGTGACCTATGATCATATTTGATCAAGTGCTTTAAAGCTTTTAACAGTTTAAAACAAATTTTCCCAAATTAAATTCTAGTTGAAATAAAAATAGAAATGTTCATTTATTTAAGCTTATTTCATAAGTTAAATTTTTTGGAAAATTGTCAAATAAAAGGTAATATTTAATCTTCTTAGGTCCCTTATGGGGTATAATTAAGTAGTTTAGAAATTATATAAACTTCCTAAATATATGATATATTCTGGTGTAATGTTATCAGTCATAATTCCAGCTATTGTCTTAAAATATTGTATATCACAAATAACCAAAATTACCTATCAATTGTATCATTTTTAATGTTTATCAGAACTCCCACCACATCTTTAGCCATAGCCTTTTTAAAGTCTTTTGTCATTTTGTTTATTGTTTTTATTGTTTTATTGTTTCACTTTGATGCTTTTGCAAAAGTGTTCTATCTTTAAAGATACACATGGAAAAAAAGCCCTGATAAGTACTCTAAAATGCATGATAACTTTAAGATAGCACTGAACTGGGTAAGAATTTCTAAAACTCTAGGGGAAGACTAATTGATCCATAAAGCTGCTACCCCAAGATCAAACAAAACATAAACTGAGTATATAAGAGTAAGTGAAATGATAAAGATGATTATAATTTTATGACTTTATTTAAAACATTGCTAGTTCTTTATTTTTTTTTCCTTTTTAAGGGACGTTTTTCCTCCTCTATTTTAAGCTGTCTATGACTTACAGCTATTTGGTAAAGTGTGTCTTTGTAGCAAAAGTTGAAACATTTATTGTTTTCTTTCTATCTAATCCCTCCAGAATTCAGAAACTCTCATTAAATATTTTTATTTTTATGACAATGTATGTATTTTTATGACAATGTATGTATTTTCATGAGTTTAGTAAGAATCTGTTCTCCTTGTAATAGGACACAACTGGCCAAGTCCTTGGCTTGGTTTCCTAGACTTGAGAGGTTTTTGAAACTCCAATCTGAGATTCCTTATGAAAAGTTCCAGCAAATCACGTTTAAAAGAGTCTGTATGGTCAAGCACACATCTTGTTGCACTTATGTAAATAATCAGGCCAAGTATATTGAAATTATATTGAATCTGCAAGCAAATTAGTTGTACTGTGGTTATCTTTCATAGAAATGGGGATAATTCTAGAGAGAAAAATTTTGTTTCATACACCTTTGTGGATATCAAATTCTAGTACTGTTAGTTGTCTGTGGTTTTGTTTTCTACCTGCAAACTAGACTGTATCCTGAATTCTTCTAGTTTCCTCCAATATTTGGCAACAGCTCTCCAAAGTAACACATCAACTTTTCTCTCACTTTTTTGACTTGGAATACTATAAAGGTAAAATTGCCCTTTTTCTGAATCCATGCAGACTAAAACTTGATAACTTGGTATAAACTTCTGACAAATCACCACAACAGTTCATTTGTGAACAGTCTTTGTGCCTGTTGCTGTGTGGCCACTCAGAGAGATCACCAGAGTCATTCACACTGCAGCCAGGAAAATCTGTCAGATTACCAATGCTTGTGCTCACTTCATCTGAAGATGCCTCAAATCTGACATCTAGGAATTTTCTCAAATCGCTTTTCTCCAAACTCAGAAACTGAATATATATTTTATTAACCTTTTCTTTTATTTTATTTTCATAGAAATGCATCTCATTAAGTTACTTTATTGCTTATTATATCAAAACCTAATTTAAGTGAAAGCTCACCTGTAACATAACACCACTGCCTGAAAATAAAATATCCTTATATTCATCCTGTTCTAAGTAATCATGAGGATATGTGTTTTCTAATACATCATGCTGTGCCTTTGTAAGTAACTTTTAAAAACTGTAACCCATTTGAGTTATTTATTTGGTTAAATCTTGGCTCTTGGGTATCTATGCTCTGGGAAATTTTTCAATCCTTGGCAACTGTCCTCATTATAGTTATCATACCTCTCTAGTTCACTGTATACTCTTAAGGTTTTAAATGCCTGTCAGTAGTCACTTATATGCCAAATGGTATTCATCAGGATCATATACTGGATAAAATCAATAGTAACCACACAGACTATGAAGATGATCACTACTTGGCCCTCCAGATGGTTAACTAATAGTAACAGCAAATAAGTGATTCTTCAGCCTCACTACATCAATGGTGCTAACTGATAATAAAGCTATATTGGTTGATCATATTCTCAATTTATTGAAAGAGTGACCAAATTGAGGAATTTGTAAAATTAAAAAAAAAATGGATACCAACCTTAAAAATTCTCCGAGCAAAGTAGTTTAATCATATAGGCAAAGCTTAAATTAGCTTAATTTGCAAGGCTAACTTCACCTGGGTAATTTCTTGTTTATGCCTCAGGAAATTACAACCAAAACTTAAACTTTTCCCCAAAATTCATATAAGGCAAAGACACCCAATTTTCTTTCATTTAAGAAAATTCTAATATTATAAGCAATTACTGTGAAGAGTAGTCACTGTTTCCTCATTATAAAAAATACTTTATAACAATATACACCTGATTCTCATTCTGTTTTGTTTGGAGTGCTTTTGGTTTGAAAATTCTCTTTTGGCATGTGCACAATAAACTTTTACTAATGACTACTGTGGTGATTTATTGGTTTCACTTCTGTTATTTATTAACTTTTAACCACACCTCCTTATTTGATACATGATTTGCAAATATTTTCTTCCATTCCATAGGACGTCTATTTTGTCTATTTTCATTCTGTTAGTTGTTTCTTTTGTTGTGTAGAAGTGTTTTTCTGTTTTGTTTTGTTTGATGTACTCCTACTTGTTGATTTTTGCTTTTTATTGTTTGTGCTGCTGATGTTATAACAAAATATCATTGTTAAGACCAATGTCAAGGAGCTCCTTTCCCTATTTTCTTCTAGGAGTTTTATAGTATTAGGTCTTCTGCTCAAGTCTTTAATCTATTTCAAGTTAATTTTGTGAATGGTCTAAGATTGGGACCACTATTATTTTCCTGCATGTGGTTATCCAGTTTTCCCAACATCATTTGTTGAAGAAACTATACCTTCTTCATTTTTTGAGTCACTTGTCAAATATTAGTTGACCATATATCCATGTGTTTATTTTGGGGCTCTCTATTCTGTTCCACTGATGTCTATTTTTATGTCACTCCCATACTGTACTAATTACCTTAGCTTTGCAGTATAGTCTGAAATCAGGAAGTGTAATGTCTCTGGCTTTGTTCTACTTTCTCATGATTGCTTTGGCTATTCAGGGTCTTTGTAGGTTTCATACAAATTTTAGGATTTTATTTTCTGGGAGAAATATCCCTGGAATTTTGATAAGGATTACATTGAAACTATAGAATGCATGGGGTAATATGGATATTGTAACAATGTAATTATTTCTGTCCATGAACTCTGGATTTCTTTTCATTTGTTCATGTCTTCAATTTCTTTCATCAACATCTTGTAGTTTCCTTGTTGAAACCTTTTACTTCCTTGGTTGCATTTATTATTCAGTATTTTATTGTTTTCAATACTATTGCAACTGGAATAATTTACTTCTCTTTCAGATATTTTGTTCTTAGTGTATAAAAACATAACTGATTTCTGTATGGTGATTTTATACTCTACAATTTTACTGAATTCTTTGATTACTTTCATAAGCTTTTTGGTTGAGTCTTCAAGAATATGCATACATATATATATACACATATATTATATATAGAGAGAGAGACAGATATATAGAAATATGTAATATCTATAAATAAAGATAATTTTACTTCTCACCAATTTTTCTTTGTTTGTCATGATTCCTAGACCTAGACTTTCAGGATTATGTTGCATAAGAGTAGTGAGAGAGAGCATCCTTGTCTTGTTCCTGATCTTAGAAGAAAAGCTTTTATTCTTTCAAATTTGAGTATGATGTTAACTCTGGGTTTGTCATATGTAACCTTTATTATTTTGAGTTATGTTTCTTCTAAACCAAATTGGTTGAGTTTTCTGCTTCTATTGAGATTACCATGTGATTTCTAATTTTTATTCTATTAAGGTGGTGTATCATATTTATTGATTTGCCAATGTTGAATCATCCTTGCATTCCAGGGATAAATCCCACTTGGTCATGGTGTAAGATACTTTTAAAGTGTTGTGGAATTCCATTTGCTAATATTTTGTTGACAGGCTTTACAACTATATTCAGAAAAGGATATTGATTTATAGTTTTCTTGTAGTGTCCTTAACTGGCTTTGGTATCAAGGTAATGATGGCCTTGTAAAATGACTTTGAAAGTGTTCACCCCTCTTCAATTTGGGAAAAACTTTAAGAATTGTTGGTATGAATTATTTCTTAAATGTTTGACAGAATTAACCAATGCATCTGGTCTTTGGTTTTTCAGTCTTTGGAGGTTTTTGATTACTAATTCAGTCTTATTGGTGATTGGTGTGTTTGAGTTTTCTTTCTGATTCAGTCCTATAGTTTGTACATTTCCAAGAATTTACCAATTTCTTCTAGTTTATTCAATTTTTGGCATATAAACTTTTATAGTAATCTCTTATGATCCTATGTATTGCTGTAGTATCAGTTGTAATATCTTCTTTTTTTATTCCTGATTTTATTTATCAGAGTCTTTATTTTCTTTTTCTTAGTCTGGCTAAATGTCAACTATGTTTATCTTTTCAAACAAAAGAGACTTTTTTGATATTTTCTGTTGTTTTTCTGGTCTTTGTTTTATTTATTTCTGCTCCGATCTTTGGTGTTTCCTTCCTTTTGCAAATCTGGATTTAGTTCATTTTGCTTTTTCTACTTCTTTGAGGTTTAAGTTATGGTGCTTATTTTAAATATTTCTATTTTCTTAATATATGCTTTTATCACTATAAACTTTCCTCCCAAATTGCTCTTACACTATCCTATTGGTTTTGGTGTGTTGTATTTTTAATTATCATTTGTTAAAAATTTTTAGTATTGTTTTGTTTCCACATGTTTATAAATTTTCAATTTTCCCTCTATTTCTTGATTTCTAGTTTCATACCATTGTGGTTGGAAAAGATGATTGCTATGACTTCAGTATTCTTAAATTTGCTAAAATTTGTTTTGTCATCTGTCATTTGATCTATCTTTGAGAAATATCCATCTGTACTTGAGAAGAACATGTATTCTACTGCTATAGAATGGAATGGTGTATAAATATCTTTAGGTCCATTTGGTCTAATATAATCAGATTCAATATTTCCTTGTTGATTTTCTATCTGGACAATATAGCCATTGCTGACAGTGGGATATTGATATCCTCTGCTCTTATTGTACTGTTCTTAATTTCTCTTTTCAGATTTGTTAGTGTATGCTCAATGAATTTAGGTACTTGAATGATGGGTGCTTATGTATTTATAATTTTTATATCTTATTTTATTGCTATATCCACTTTCTTTCAGTTTCCACTTGCATGGAATATCTTTACCATCCTTTCATTTTGAGCCTATGTGTGTCCTAAACTTTAGGTTACTCTCTTGTAAACAGCATAAAGTTGTGTCGTCTTATTTCTTTACTCATATAGCTAAATTTGTATTTTTTGATTGGTAAATTTAATCAATTTACATTTGTAGTAACTATTGATATGTGAGGACTTACTAAAGCCATCTTATTAACTGCTTTCTGGCTATTTTGTGGTTTGTTTTCCTTCTGTTTTTCCCTACCTTTCAATAGTGATTATTTCCATGGTGGTATGCTCTGTTTAATCATTTTTTTCAAAATTAAAATATAGTTTATTTACAATGTTGTGTTAGATTTAGGTGTAGAGCAAAGTGATTAAGATATATACATATATATTATATATAGTAATATATATTATATATATTTGTATATATATTAAAAGATATATATATATAAACTTTCCATTATAGCTTATTACAAGATATTGAATATAGTTCCCTGTGCTGTATAATAGGTCCTTGCTGTTTATTTTACGTATAGTTATGTGTATATGTTAATACCAAATCTTAATTTATTCCTCCCCCACCACCTTCCCCTTTTGTAACCATAGTTTGTTTTCTATGTTGGTGAGTTTATTTATGGTTTGTGAATGAGTTCATCTGTATCTTATTTTTAGATTCCACATATAAGTGATATCATACAGTATTTGTCTTTCACTGTCTGACTTATTTCTCTTAGCATGATGTTCTCTTAGTCCATCCATATTGCTGCAAGTGACATTATTTCATTCTTTGTTATGGCTGAATAGTATTCATATATATATGAATATATATATATTCCCCACAACTTATTTATCCAGTCATCTGTTAATGGATATTTAGGTTGTGTCCATATCTTGGCTATTATAAATAGTGCTGCTATGAACATTGGGGTGCATTTATCTTTTCATATTAGAAACACCTAGGAGTGGATTTGCTGAGTGATATAGTAACTCTATTTTTAGTTTTTTAAGGAAATTCCATAATGTTATTCATAGTGGTTGAACCAATGTACATTCTCACTAACAGTGTAAGAGGGTTCCTTTTTCTCCACATCCTCTCCAACATTTATTATTTGTAGACTTTTTAATTACAGCCATTTTGACTGGTGTGAGGTGATACTTCATTGTGGTTTTGAGTTGCATTTCTTTAATAATTATCAATATTAATCATCTTTTCATGTGTCTGTTGGCCATCTGTATGTCTTCTTTGGATAAATGTGTATTTATGCCTTCTGCCCATTTTTAAATTGGGTTTTTTAATATCTATATTAAACTGTATAAGTTGTCTGCATGTTTTGGAAATTAATTCCTTGTTAGTTGCATTGTTTGCAAATATTTTCTCTCATTTTGTAGTTTATCTTTTTGTTTTGTTTATGATTTCCTTTTCTGTGGAAAAACTTTTAAGTTTAATTAGGCTCCATTTCCTTATTTTTCTTTTATTTCCATTACTCTAGGAGATGGATCAAAAACAGTATCTTTTAGAATCTTCTGTAGAATTTGATTTTGGTTACCATGCTTACAGATAAAATGCTCTATTTAGACTGAGACAAATGTAACTTTGATCACATGAGGATACTGCATTATTTTACTCCCCTCTTTTGTATATTTGATGCCATAATTTACCTCTTTTTATATTGTACATTCATAACAAATCATAGAAGCTTGTTACTTTTAATATGTTTTTCTTCTAACCTTCATACTATAGCTGAATGATTAACACAATATCCTATTACAGAATTAGAGTTATCTAAATCTGACTGTATATTTATCTTTGTCAATGTGTTGCATACTTTTGTATGCTTTTATGTCATTAAGTAGTGTCTTTTTATTTCAGATTGAAGAACTCCATTCACCATTTCTCACAAGGCAGGTCTAAAGGGATTAACTCATTCAGCTTTTGCTTATCTGATAAATTCTTTATTTCTCCCTCATAGGTGAAGAAAATCTTTGCCATACAGGGTACTCTGGGCTGGTGATTTTTTTTTTCAACAATTTGAATATGTCGTTATACTATCTCCTATCCTGTAGTAATTCTGATGAGAAATATTTTGACAGCCTCATGTGAATTCCTTAATAGGTGACATCTTCTTTCTCTATCTCCTTTTAGGATTCTATTTTTGTCTATCTCTCTCTCTTTTTTTTTTTTTTTGATAGTTTTATTATGTCTTTGAAAGGGTCCTTTTTCATTGAGACAATAACATGATTTATTAGCTTCATGAACTTGGATGCTCAAGTCTCTCCCCATGTTTAGGAAGATATCAGCTATTATTTTTTAAGTATACTTTCTGTCCCCTTCTCCCTCTCTACTCTTTCTAGAATCCAGTTATTCTATTTGGGCATTGATGAGGGTCCCATATATCACACATGTTTTCTCTTTTTCTTTTGTTTCTTTGTTCTCCTCTGATTGGTTTATTTCAAATTTCCTATCCTCTAGCTTACTTATTCTCTTTTCCATTTGCCCTACTCTGCTTCAGATGCTCTCTAATGTATTTTTTATTTCATTTATTGATTCTTCAACTCTAGAGTTTTTTTTTTCTTGTTTAAAAATGAATTCTATCTTAGTTAAATTTCTCATTTTGTTTATGTATTGATTTCCAGATTTTATGCAATTGTCTTTCTGGCTTCTGTGGTAGCTCTTAAATTTACCCAAAAGAAAATTTTGAAATTTTTAAACAGAACACAAAATTATGTGCCTTTGAATTCAGTTATTGGAATAATATTTTTATATTTTAGGGATGACATGTTTTCTTTTTTAACTTTTTTTATTGAGTAATAGTCATTTCACAATGTTGTGTCAAGTTCCAGTGTAGAGCACAATTTTTCAGTTATACATGAACATACATAGATTCCTTGTTACATTTTTTTTTGCTGTGAGCTACCACAAGATCTTGTATATATTTCCCTGTGCTATGCAGTATAATCTTATTTATCTATTCTACATTTTGAAATCCCAGTCTGTCCCTTCCCACTTCCTGCCCCCTTGGCAACCACAAGTTTGTATTCTATGTCTATGAGTCTGTTTCTGTTTTGTATTTATTTATTTATGTATTTTTGAGATTCCACATATGAGCAATCTCATATGGTATTTTTGTTTCTCTTTCTGGCTTACTTCACTTAGAATGATATTCTCCAGGAATATCAATGTTGTTGCAAATGGTGTTATATTGTCGGTTTTTATGGCTGAGTAGTATTCCATTGTGTAAATAGACCACTACTTCTTTACCCAGTCATCTGTTGATGGACATTTAGGCTGTTTCCATGTCTTGGCTATGGTAAATAGTGCTGCTATGAACATTGGGGTGCAGGTGTCTTTTTGAAGTAGGGTTCCTTCTGGATATTTGCCCAGGTGTGGGATTCCTGGGTCATATGGTAAGTCTATTCCTAGTCTTTTGAGACATCTCCATAGTGTTTTCCACAGTGACTGCACCAAACTGCATTCCCACCAGCAGTGTAGGAGGGTTCCCTTTCTCACAGCCTCTCCAGCACTTGTCATTTGTGGAGTTTTGAATGATGGCCATTCTGACTGGTGTGAGGTGATACCTCATTGTAATTTTGATTTGCATTTCTCTGATAATTAGTGGTATTGAGCATTATTTCATGTGCCTATTGATCATTTGTATGTCTTCTTTGGAGAATTGTTTGTTTAGGTCTTTTGCCAACATGTTTTCTTGATTCATCATGTTCCTCAGAGTTTATTATTGCTGCTTTCACATTTTTTTAAAATTGTTACTGACATGTAGTTGATTTGCAATTTACATTAGTTTTGGGTGTACAACATCATGATTCAACATTTTAATAGATTATACTCCATTATATTGTAAAAGTATATTGGCTATACTTTCTATACTGTACAATATCTTCTTGTAGCTTATTTATTTTATGCTTAGTCGTTTGTACCTTTTAATCCTCTACCCTGATGCCTTCACATTTGAAGTAGAAGATACCTCCTCAAATTATAGTTTACTTCAGAAGGGATAAAATGTTTATTAGTCCTGTTAATCTCTGTTAATCTACACCTGCTCCACCATAGTTCTTGCTTGCTATTGTGGTACAATTCTTAAGCTTTCATGTCTTCTCTGATTCTCACAACTTACCATGCTAGCTGCTGGAAACTTCCATTTTGTTTTCCAAACTTGCCCCAAGTCAGAATTCTTTAGATTTTTCCTGACTGGGCCAAGAGCTGTTGGGGCAGGTTTGCTAGCTCCTGCTGTTTTTGCAGCCCATACTGAGGTCTATCTTCCCATTATCAAATGTAAATATGGGCATGATCCCTCCGAGGTCTCTTGGCACATGCTGCTATATCCCACTACTCCCACGAAGATACTTTTGTTTGTGGACTTTTTAAAGGGGAACTAAAAAGAAGGGCCTCATATGCTGTCATGATTCTGATGTTACTCTCTCTGGTTCTATCTATCATTAGAATGGAAATTTTAAATCCAATTAATATTGTAGAAATATTTTCCTTCAAAAAAGTCAATATTTGCTTCCTATATTTGGAGCTCTGTAGTTGGGTTTACATAAATTTTTAATTGTTATAATTTTTGGATGAATTGGTCTTTTATCAACAATGTACAATGTCCTTCTTTATCTCTTACAACACTTCTTAACATAAAATTTATTTTGTTTGTTATTAATATAATCACTTCAACTCTCTCTTGATTAATATTTGCATGGAATTTTCTTTTCCATGTATTCATTTTTAATCTATTTTGTTCTTACAACTAAAGTTAAGCTCTTATCCATTGCATATATTTTGATCATGTGTTTTTATTTTTTCTGCTGTTCTGTGCCATTTGATTTGGGAGTTTATTCCATTTACATTTATAGCAATTACTGATAAGGAAAAATTAATTCATACATTCTGTTATTTTTTTTCTATTTGTCTTATAGATTTTGTCCCCCTTTTCTCCATTACTTCCTTTTTTAGTTGAATTTTGCAATGACATGTTTTCATCACCTTCTCACTTTTTCTTTCTATATATTCTATAGAAGTTTCTTTGAGATTGCCATCAGAATCACATATAACGTCCTAAATTTATAACAATCTGAGTCAATACCAACTTACGTTCAGTCCTGTACAAAAACTCTAATCCTATGTAACTTTTGCCTCTGTTTTATGTCATTTTTGCCACAAATTACATACTTATACATTATGCATGTGATAACAAAATTTAAATTTTATGTGCTTGCCATTCAAAATTATAGGAAATATAAAGAGGAATTGCAAATCTAAATTGCAATAATACTTTTTTTTTATATTTGTCTGTATGTTTATCTTTATAGGAGATCTTTAT
The DNA here is from genome assembly GCF_036321535.1 of Camelus dromedarius. Classification (NCBI taxonomy): domain Eukaryota; kingdom Metazoa; phylum Chordata; class Mammalia; order Artiodactyla; family Camelidae; genus Camelus; species Camelus dromedarius. The sequence continues at coordinate 52,637,302 of NC_087472.1, read as the reverse complement.
ATCTTGATGTGTCTTTGAGTTAATGTCTAACTATATTCTGCACTTTAAGCTATAGGAATCCTGCTAGCATTTCTTGTAGGGCACATATAGTGGTAATTAACACAATAAATTTTTGTTTAACTGGAAATTGAGAATGTCATATATATATGCATATATATGCATTTTTTCTTTTAGCTCTTTAAATGTATCATTCTACAACATTCTGGCCTCCACGTTTTCCTCTGAGAAATCAGCTGAATGCTTTATTTAATATCCATTGTACCTGATGAATTGATTCTCTCTTGCTGCTTGGAAGATTATGTTTTTGGTTTTTGATAGTTTAATTATAATACATCTTGGCATGGGTCACTTTGCATTTCTTTTGCTTGGAGTTTATTATTTGTAGATTCATGTGTTTCATCAAAGTTAGAAGCTTTTACCCATTATCTCCTCAAATAATATTTCTGCTCCTTTTTCTCTCTCTTGCCACATTGTGAGATTGCCACAATGCGTATATTGGTCCATTTTTTATGATATCCCTCAATTCTCTTATGCTCTCTTCACTTTTCTTTAGTCTTCTTTTTTTTGTGCTCTTCAGGCTGAAAAATTTCAGTTGTCCTATTTCAAGTCTGTTAATTCATTATTTTTCCTACTCAAATATGTTATTTAATCACTCTAGTCAATTTAAAAATCCAGTTATTGTTTATTGTACTTTGCCTGGGCTTGATTTATTTTTCTTGTAGGATTTTTACTTATTGAATGAACTATGTTTTCCTATTTTATTGTATGCCTTCTATTTTTTTTTTTTTAATTGTGCCTTTGGGAAAAAAGCTACCAATTCTTTGCAGATTGGTTTTCTGTTATCAGAATGCTTTACTGATAAATTAAGATTGCTCTCACCCTAGGTATCAGCACAAAATGAAAGTTTAAGATCTCCATTCTTTTCTGAGCATACACTTTTCCTGGGCTTGGTTAGCTTTCTCAATTCATCTAAATGTCTTAATTTCCCACAAAGTTTCACCCCAGGTCTCCTTGAGGACTTATATGGTCTAATATATATATATAGTTTTTTTTTCTTTTCATCTGTAGGTCTGAGTCTCTCTGCTTGCTATTTTTGCAAGCATTACCAGTTTTCCCTGGTTGAAACCTGAGTTAGGCAATACAGAGACCATTTCTTCAGGCATTCTGTAGGTTAGAACACTACAAAAATGTATACTCTTTTTCCTTTGATTTGAAGGCTAAGTACAAATAAAGGTCATTAAACTTCCTATTGTTTTGTAGGTGGCATTTTTCTTAATTGAGTATTTATTTGGTTTGTATAGAGTTTGAATATTTTCCAATATTCCTATAATGATAGTTCAATTTCTGGTGGTTTTATATTTCCATGAGTGAACAATAGTTCAGCAATTCCTAGTCTGTCATTTTGCTGACATCAATGTCTGATCAATTGACTTTCCACAAGTATGCTAAAACCATTCAATGAGGAAAGGCCAGTCTCTTCAAAAAGTTGTCAGAACAACTGGATATAAACATGCAAAATAATAAAATTGGACCTCTAGCTTACACTGTACACAAAAATTAACTCAAAATGTATCATTGACTTAAATTTATGGGATAAATCATAAAGCTATAAGAAGTAAACATAGGGATAAATGTTCACTACCTTGCATAGGAAATGAATTCTTAGATATGACATCAAAAACATGAAAATAAAAGATAAAACAGATACACTAGACTTCATCAAAATTAAAAACTTTTGTGCATGAAAGGATACTATTAAAAATGAGAAGAAAATTTAGAGAATGGCTGAACATATTTTCATATTGTATATCTGATAATGATTTAATGTCTAGGATATACAAGGAACTCTTACAATTCAACTAAAATGATAAGTAACCCTTTTAAATTACAGGGAAATGGTTTGAATATACATTTCTTTAAAAAAGGTATACAAATGACCAACACACTTGAAAAGATATTCAACATTATTTGTAGGACAATCAAAATCAAAATCATAATGAGACACTACTTCATACCCATTTAGATGGCTATACATTTTTAAAAAGAACAAGTATTGATGAAAATATGGAGAAATTGAAACCATCATACATTGCCATTGTAAATGCAAAAATTGTAGAAACAATCCAAATGTCCATCAAGAGAAGAACCGATAAATAATATGTTGTAAATACATACCATGGAGTATTATTTGGCCATAAAAAGGAATCAAAGTCTTATACATGCTACAACATAGATGAACCTTGAAAATACTATGCTAAGTGAAATAAGCCAAACATGAAAGAACAAATATTGCATAATTCAATTTTATGAAATATCTATAATAGATAAATTCATAGTGACAGAGAGTTGATTAGATATTAACCAGGAGCTAGGAAGAGGGTAAAATGGAAACCTATTGGTTAATGGTTGCGAAGTTTCTGTTTGGGGTGATGGAAATAATTTACACAGTAGTGATGATTGTTAAGGTAATTAATGCCACTAAATTTTATGCTTAAAAATGGTTAAAAAGACATATTTTATGTTTTATGTATTTTAACATGATAAAAAATTCTACTGTTAACTTTTACTGTTTCACTTTCCTTCTTTTTCCACTTAACCTCATCTTTCTTACCATAACCCACCATAGCCTTTTATATATATTCTGTATTAACTTTGAAAACTTATGTTTTTCAAGCCAAAAAGGTATTTATTTACAGAATACAAATATTTTTGAAATTTTAAACTGAAAGTATATCCTGAATAATAATTACTTTTGTAATATTTAATATACAATAGAAACTACTAAGTATTTTACTTATACTATTTTATTTAATACTCCCTGAATCCTATGAGAGAGATGCCATTATTATAACCAAATATATGTAAGGACACTTGACACAGGAAAGCTATTAACTTTTTCAAGATCACACAGCCAGTAGGTGGTGGATATGGTATTTAAACCAATACATTGGGTTTCCAGAGTCATGATGTTAATAACTACACTATAATTCCCTACTCCTGATTGGTTTAACCAAGTGATTTAAGTTCTTTATACCTTAGTTTCTTGCTTTTAAAATAATAATATTTGCTTTGCTGACTAAAAAGAATTTTAAAATATTAAATAAAACCATAGATAGGAAAGAGCTTTTAAAATTGAGCTATCTAGATCTAAATTTCCAACATTTTAAAAGCATGAGAAAAGTAAAGAAAACCAGGGTCCAACATGTAATAGAAGATATATTCTTCTGTCCATTCATTCATTCATTATTTATTTACTGAGCTCTATTCTGGTCACTCTGGGTGCATCCAAAATTGTAGAAAACTAAATCCTGTCCTTTGAAAAGCTTATGCCCAGTGATTAGTTACAAATGACTCCATAGCTTCCTAAATTATTCAATTCATATTTTTAAAACAGCACAGAATCTATTAGGTAACAACTTACTATGCTTATAAAAATACTAAAGTTTATAAGATTTAAAAAATGTGGCCCTTGTCCTTCAGGAGCACAAACAATGCTACTAACCCTTTATTCAAATAAATTATATAAAGAAAATTTGGATTAAAATACATTTGTATTTTATTTTCCAAAATGATTGATTGAAATATGTCAAAAGGATTTTTACATGTGCAAAAGATGTAACTGTAAGATTGTTTGAAGTATAAAACTAGTCACCAGTTCTCTCCATGTAAGAGAGACCACATTCTGAACTTCTTGAATATTTATAATTATTGAATTACTGTTATAAATAATCTGGAGTAATTTCCTTCCTAAAGAACATGTGTGTACCCATTTCTATTTAAAGAAAATATGCTTACAATTGGCTCTGTACATTGATCTTTTTGTCTTCTATATTCTCTGATTTGCCTCATCTCTTTTGGAGCAGGTGTGATGGTTGTGTTTTCATGTTGACTTAGATCTAGAGCTAGGCTGTGACTATAAAATTTAGGATTTTGATGCTTGATTTGCATATGTTGAACCACCCTTTTGTCCCTGGGATGAATCCCACTTGGTCATGATGTATAATCTTTTTTATGTGTTGTTGGATTCTATTTGCTAAAATTTTGGTGAGGATTTTGGCGTCTATGTTCATCAGTGATACTGGCCTATAATTCTCTTTTTTTTTTTTTAGTGTCTTTCCCTGGTTTTGGTATCAGGGTGATGGTGGCTTCATAGAATGAGTTTGGGAGTATTCCCTCCTTTTCAATCTTCTAGAAGAGTTTGAGAAGGACTGGTATGAGTTCTTCTTTGTATGTTTGGTAGAATTCCCCAGTGAAGCCATCCGGTCCTGGACTTTTATTTCCAGGGAGGTTTTTAATTGCTATTTCTATTTCCTTTCTAGTGATCAGATTGTTCAATTGTTCAGTTTCTTCTTGATTCAGTCTTGGTAGACAGTATGTTTCCAGAAACTTGTCCATCTCCTCCAGGTTATCCAGTTTGGTTCCAGATAGTTTTTCATAATATTCTCGTATGATATTCTGTATTTCTATTTTATTTGTTGTAATTTCTCCATTTTCCTTTCTTATTTTCCTAATTTGTGCTCTCTCTTTTTTCTTCTTTGTGAGTTTGGCCAGAAGTTTGTTGATTTTATTTACTTTTTCAAAAAACCAGTTTTTGGTTTGGTTGATTTTTTCTATGGTCTCTGAGATCGCTCATATGTGGAATCTAAAAAACAAAAACAAAAACAAACAAACAAACAAAAAAACAAAGTGTAAATACAGGACAGAAATAGACTCATAGACATAGAATACAAACTTGTGGTTGCCAGGAGGGTGGAGGGTGGGAAGGGATAGACTGGGATTTCAAAATTGTAGAATAGATAAACAAGATTATACTGTATAGCACAGGGAATCATAGAGGAAAAAATGTGATAATGAGTGTGTATATGTCCATATATGACTGAAAAATTGTGCTGAACACTAGAATTTGACACAACATTGTAAAATGATTATAAATCAATAAAAAATGTTAAAAAAAAAACCCAGGTAACTGGCCCAGACAAATGGCTATGCCATTTAATTTCAAATGAATTAAGTGTTTTTCTGAATCCCAAGGGTAATTTAAAAATATAATTTTTATTATACAGCCATAATCATTATAATACTCTTTATAAAAGTAATCCTTGTGTTTTTCTGTTGTAAAAACTCAAGTCCAAAAGTAGCTTTTGAGAGTTTTGGAAATGTTGGTACTAAAAGTGCTAACTACCCTCATCACTGGTATTTCTTATGCCAGTGTTTTGTAAAGAGCTGACTTGTGTGATATCTAGCATTACTCCAAGTTATCACCAAAAGAAGTCTTGCAGATAGTACAAAGGGAAGACTTTGAGGAATAGCATTCCAGTTTATTTGTGATATTTAAACACATTTTCCCTTCATGTATGTAAGAAAATAAAGCATCCACCTGAAGAGAGCTGTAGTTGAAAATACAGATCTTCAAATAAGAATTTTGATCTGATATTTCATAGACATAAAGGGTTATTCTGCCTTTATACCATTATATATTTCTCTTTCTCCCTCTTTCTCTCTCTTTCCCACAAACTCCCAACACACACACACAAACACACAAACACACACACATACACACACACACACACACACACAGAGGACAGGATTTTTCTAAAATATAAATAACAAAACAAATACTGATTATTTGCCTTGAATAATCGATTTTTCTTTTTTCTTTCTTCAGGGAAATAAATGTTTCAATTTTAGCAGCCCAGGGTAGGCCACCTCAAAATGTGCCTCAATGACATATTGATCATTTTGAATTAAAGTTACTTAAGAAATGGCCAATGCAAGAGGGATAGTCTGACAGTCTTTTCTATCTCCTTGAAAGCAAGAAGTCAATCTTTCATTTGAAAGGTACACTCCCTGAATCTGGAGGTAGAAGAAAACCCTTTTATCACCAGAGATAGGGAATTCAATCCAACAAGTCTATATAAACAAATCTTCTTACTTCTTAAATTTAATACCACAAGCCAAAACTCTGTTTAGATTCTTTACTAATTGAGCATACAAAACCTAAGTTTCTTCTTCTTGTCAATTCATCACAAATTTGTTTCTAGGTCTAAAAAGTTAAAAAGCTGCCTGCTGTAGGCACTACTTAGGTCTTATTTCTTCTGTGTGACCTCTGTGCACACCAATTAAATTTTGTTTTTATTCTATTAATCTGTCTTATGTCAATTTTATTATTAGTCTAGGCACATGAGCTCAATAGGGGTGGAAGAGGAAATTTACCCCTCCCCAGTAGTTGGCAAGCCAGCCAGAGACTAGTTGGACCTTGCTTTCTTCCTAGGGTCTACTGTAACTGAGAGATCCTGAGACATCTGACAAAGGCTAGCAGAAGCTAAGATTTCTTACTGCATCAACCTCCCAGATCTTTGCCTGCAAGATCTGGTGGAAGAAAAAGTGATGAGGGTCCCTTTTCTCTATAAATTTATTTTAGCAAGAGAAAATATTTGTAGATCTAGTGCCTTAGACTTAACAGCTCTTTAGGATCTTTTTTCTTCTAGAGTTGGTCAATGTTTTTCTTTGTCTCTATCTGCTGTTTTCTTTGTCATAAGGAAGAAAAAACATATGGCAGAATATAGGCTTAGGCCCTATAAGCCTGCTTCTGAGCTGGTCTTGCAGACTTTTGAGTTAACAATTCTCACCAGACTTGTATCTGTTTAGACAAATTTTGCTGTGGGTAGTTTGTGTGAAAATCAAATGAAATTATTTTCTTCCATCTTATTCTATGTTCTGAGAGCTTGGCTTTGTGTCCTGTGAGACTGTTCTCTCTGTTCTCAACCATGGGGCAGAAGGTGCATTTATTTGGGTGCATCTGATGACCAGTTGAATACACTGAGATTCTGAGACATAAAGTCATAAGTAACATTCTCTTTGTCTAGCCATGCCAGCTCTCAAGGAAGATTGTCATAAAGGGTCCCAGCCCATAAGGGGTCTTTGTCACCTTAACCTAAATTGCTTGTTAGTGCTGATAAAGTCCCATTCCACTAGCACCTGCTCAGTGTCATAAATTAGTGAGTTTATGGCCAGAGGCACCACACTTTTTGTGGGACACCAGAGACACTGTTTTCACTATACCATTATTACTGCTTGTAGTAACAAAGGGCTTTTACTTTCTAAGACTAGCTCTGGAAATAAACTTTTTGGATTTTGTGAGGGTTATATACTTTCTTGTGAGATGTCTCTTGCATGTTTGGTGAAGCCATAGATAAAGGCTTTTTGGTTTGAGTCACTATTTGAAATTAATACAAGATACTACCTGTCAATGGTCAGATGATGGATTCTTTAAAATGTCTATAATTATTTTTTTAATTGAGAGCTTTTATTATAAACATCTGTCATATTGGTACTAATGGGAGGATCAAACTAAAGGGAAAAAAAGAATAATAACCAGCCTTAAGGAATCTCTTAAGATGAAAAAAATAATTAAACTTAAAACAAAGATCCAACATAAATTCTCCTTTATAAAACCCTACCTCCTCAGCAATTCCCCAGGCCTTCCTACAAGTAATCAGAAAACAAATCAGCTGGAAGCCAATATTCAAGGGCTAATAAAAAAAAACAAACTGTCTTTGTCTTGCAAATCTCTACAAAACAAGAAGTACTATTCTAGAAATAAGCCAAGACCCACCTATATTTACCAATCCCAAAGTCTCACCTATTCCTCTCAAAATGTATATAAATATTATAAAAGATTAGGATACTGGAGCAAATTGTCTTGTAACCAGGAAAAAATTAATAATAATTGCATAAGACTTATGATAATATACAAATATACTCTGAAACTCCTAGAAGAAAACTTGCATTTTCTTTCTCTTCCCCTTAAAATTATAAGCCTTATCACATATTTAATATGTAAATACAACCCACATTGCCTGAGACTGAGCCCAGATCATCCTAATTGGTAGAACTTGAATCTAAAGAAAAATTAAGAGGGAATGAGGCCTTTTAAAGCACAAACTGCTATAAGAACTCTCTTGCCCAAACAGCCTCCTTAAAATTGCTCATTAAGGGCAAATACAGAACTTACAGTCATCTCCATAAATACTAAAACACTTTAGCCATCTGAGTGAGTAAACTTAATTTATTTCAACTGTTATTTATTAACTAGTGAGTTTTGTACCTGGTTCATGAACAAAGTTTTAAAATGAAAACTATGAGATTTCTGGTTGTGTCAGCCTATGTCTACATATGTATATTATAGATATGGTGCTTTTCTACCTGTAGATAGTTTTGCCAAAATTGATTTGTAAAACAGTTCTATTTAATTCACTTAAACGACCACTTATATTAAAAATTCTTAAAATATAATAAAAACTAATCCCAGAGTTTTTCAAGTTCACATGATCTAAGATAATCTTTAGTAAGTAAAAACTAATTTTAAGCTTGTTGGATTAAATACAGGTATATCTTCAGAGTTAGTATTGAATACAATACAGATAAACAACTTTTGTTCTACCTGAAATCACTAGTTAAGTGAGCTAATGTTGTCTCTGTTGCAAAGTAGTTAGAAAAACATCAAATAAGCAAACTATAATAACTACTTTATGTCTCATGAAATGTTCATGTGTAATCTAAGAATTATTGTCAAGAACAAATGAATTAAGTAGATTTAAATAAGTTAAGAGTTTTTAGATTAACTTTTAAACAATTGTTTTTTTTTTTTTTTATTTATTTAGCAGAGAGGTATTTGGCTTATTTTTTTTTTTTAAGGTGGTACTGGGGATTGAACTGAGGACTTCATGCATGCTAAACATGCACTCTACCACTTGAGCTATACCTTCCCAAGCAATTGTTTTATTATATGTCTACTTAAATAGTTTCCTATGCCTCTTTGGTAATTTACACCTTTAGAGTTTTGTTAAGTTAAATTAAATGATGGGAACTTATTGGGTGTCTAGATCATTTCCAAATATGTGAAATACTGAAATACTAATTGTTAAACAAGTCTTACTTTACTTACTTTTGATCTGTTATTACAGAGAGACTGAGTGTGATTGCATCTGTTAGTAAATATATTGTGTGATTTATTGAAAGATTATACTATGGAGAATATGTTTCTAGAAATTATAAAATACAATTTTTTATGTGTGGTTTAGTGCATTTACATGTTTAGTTAATGTTAATACAGTTCACAATTATTTACTTCTTTATTTTCACTTAAAAATACAATTTTAAAGGATTAAAAATTCTAATTAATATATGTGGTTAAAGCTATCAAATAAAATAATAAAAACAAGATTTGTTTTGGGGTAAGAAAAGGTATTAGGCATGGAGATGTTTCTGTTAAGAAAAATAAAATGATTTTGTCTTAAAAAAGGTTATTACTAAATGGAAAAGAAAAAAAGAGGGACAAACTAAAATGAACATAAGAAGTTTTAAAAGTTTTATAAAAAATGAATCTTCAGAAATGAATTATATATGTGGTCAGGACTGGATAAAATTAGAATGAGTTTAATTAGGTAAATGAGTTTTAATATCAAAAGTAAACATGCAAAATTGGAATTTGGTTTTCTCCCTGTCTAAAGGACAAAGTTTTTTTTTTTTCTATTTGTATGTTCTTCATAATAAGAGATTAAGAAGATTTTACATTACCTTTAAGTAAATTGCTTACAAAAAATTTATGTCTTGTCAAAATAATCACTTATAGTCTATGTTCTTTATCAGGTTTTAATCTCTTAAATAAGCCCTAGTCCTCTCAATATTAAAAGATCTAAGTTTTTCTCAGAATTATATGATTTTCTACATTTACCTAGGAAGTTTTTGTTATTTTGGTTAAATGGATATCTAAGTATTGTTTCACAGTGATCTACTTGACTGTTTTAAAACCTTTTGATATTTTAGACAAAATTCCCCCAAATCAATTTCTAAATAAAGCCTTTTTGACACAAAACTATCTGTGATATATAGGGTATTTCAGATGGCCTTAGAATATCTCAAAGATTTGTTCTGTCTCCTTATAAAAAAGAGATGTATTAAACTACTTATAGATAAAAAAGTGATATATTAAACTACTTATGGATATTTAATGTTAAATTATATGGGAAGCATTGTAAATAAAGAGCAATTTTAAGCATTCTTTATGTTGTGTCTGTATAGGTATGTACTATAAATGTTCCAGAAAGTGTGTGAAATTTCTAGAAGCTTTATATGTCCTGGCAGAAAATGTTGCCTGTTATCAAAAATTGAAGCTGACTCTAAAAGGACTGAACCAGCATATCAGGAAATGCTTTGACATTTATGCTAAGGCAGCAGCACCAAAAACAATTTGTAAAGATGGTGGCAAATGTGGATGAAGTACATTCTGTTTCTACAAAATTTGACCCCTAATTACAAGATGTTTGCCATCCTGATGTCCTTGTAACATGACAACAGTCTGATCCTGAATCAGAAAGATTAAGATGGGTAAATAATAACTGTGTATTAAACCCAAAGTAGAGTCTATGGAAAACCCAAGACCATTGTCTGGCTCTTCCTGACTCCCTGGATAATCCTGGGTTTTGTTTGTTTGTTTGTTTGTTTGTTGCATTCCTTCACCCACCACAATGCATTTAAGATAACTCAACTCGTAAACAGACATTAATGAGCCAAGTTCTATAAAATTATGTAAATGGTCTACTATCGATGCCCAACATGTCAGATCTATAATCCTGAAAAAGAACTGTTTTTGTCCCCAGAGGCCTCAGACCGTCTCTTTCTGGACCATTTGAACATCTGCAGCTGGATTTCATCCAATTACCATTTAATAGAAGTTATCAAAATGTTCCTATTATTGTATGGAAGTTTTCTGAATGAGGTGAAGCCTTTCCTTGCTGCAAGGTTTATGCCTTCATAGTGGCAAAAAAAACTGTTAGAAAATGTATTTCCCTTTGGGAGTATACTTTCCACAATCTTTAGTGATCAAAGCACCCACTTCACTCGGCAAATAATATGAGCCTTAACAAAAAATAACTTGCCAACTTCTTGGAATTATCACTTTCCTTATCACCCTCAATCATCAGTGTTGACAAAACTAGTGGAAAAACTGAACTCAAACAGAGCAAGAATTACTTACCTGTAATTGAATAAACTGATGACTATGATTATAATTTTTATAACTTTTTGTCAAAAAGTACTGTTTTTACCTTTTGTTTTCCAAATACAGAGATGCTTTTCTAGTACTTATAGAAATTTGGTAAATTATATATTTGTAAGATGAATTAAAACATGTATCCTTTTCTCTTTACCTGATCCCTCCAGAATTCAGAAGCTCTCAGTGAGTATTCTTATTTTCTTGGCAATATAGTTATTTGAATAGGTTCAAAAAGAATCTATTCTCCTTATCATAGTACACAATTGCAAACACTGATTATGTTACCAAATTTTTACTGAAATGTCATATTTGAGAGAGACATGTGTAGACAGATATGACCAGACTTCTTGAAGAAACTTAGTTTGACTTTATGGAATGAATAAGGCCCTTTGGAAAAACAGCCTGGTTCCTTGCTCACAGGGTTGCCAGCAGCATCACTAGGTAAATAATGAAGATCACTTCCTGGAAACCACAGGAACCTCAGAATATTTTGGGATATTCTTAAGGAAGAGAAGATGTCACCCAAGTCTATAGGTATCACAGGCAAAGTTTGATGGTAAGTATTTGGCTCGTTCTTAGCCTCAAGAGACTATTGCAAATTCAATCTATAAATTCATTATAAACGGTAGCAGCAAAGCAGACTTCAAAAAGTGTACATACCAAGTCACTACTCTTGCTGAACTTATGTAAATAATCAAGCCAAATTTTTTTAACCTAGACTTATTTCACAAACAAATTAGTCTTGATTTGGCTATCTTTGGTAGAAATGAGAGTGATTATAGAGGGAAAATTATGTTTCAATTAAAAAACTATAATACACACTTGTGGATATTAGGTTCTAGTGCTATTAATTTTCCTTGAGATTTTGCTATCTACCTAAAAACTAAATCGGCTCTTAATATTTTTCTAGTTTCCTCCAGTATCTGGCTACAATTCTCTAAACTAACATTTTCCATTTTCTCTCACAATTTTGACTGAGAATCATTGAAAACTAAAACTTTCCTTTTTCCTGAATCCCTGCCAACTGACGGTAGATGACCGTATAAAAATTTTAGAGAAATTGCCCCAATAACTAATATTTAAATAATCTTCCTGCTTGTTGCTGTATAAGCTACTCATAAAGTTTACCCAAACACCTGATAACATCATCAAAGACATTTCAAACTGCAAAAGGTGCTTTGACTCTGATATTTAGAAATCTTGACTGACTATTCCTTGGGATCAGAAATTGGTTTATAATCTGCTATAATTATCAACATTTTTCTTGTGTTTCCATGGGAATATCTCTTACTAAATATCTGATTGTTTGCACCAAAGGCCCAGCCTTGGGAGCCCACTTGCATCTCTGCCTTCTGAAATTAGATATGACTATTTAAATAAACTGACCTGTTCTCAGAATTAAGAAATTGGCTCAATAAAATGGAGGACTCCACTAACTCATTCTCTCTTTCCACAGTCACTAGCTCAGCTTTTAATATGTGAAACTTCCTGGGAACTTTCAGAGGAGGGAACTATTGGGGCAAAAGGTGGGCCACCCTAAATATGCCTCAATGGTATATTGATTGCCTTGAATTAAAGTTACTTAAGAAACTGCTAATGCAAGAAAGACACTCTGATCCTCCTTTCTGTCTTCCTGAAAGTAGGAATTATATTTCTCCTATGAAAGGTGCACTCCCTGCATTTGGAGGTAGAAGAACATCTTACTATCAAAGATAGGAAATTTGGGCTGAGAAGCCTATATAAACAAATGTTCTTACTTCTTTAATTTGCTACCCACAACCCAGAATCTGTTTAGATTCTTCACTAATTGAGCACCCAAAATTTAAGTTCCTTTTTCCTGTCAATTTCTCACAAATTTATTATTTCTTGGTCTAAAAAGTATAAAAGCTGCCTGTTTTGGCCACTTCTTTGGTCCTATTTCTATGAGATCTCCATGCTCATTAATTAAAATTTGTTTCTTTTTGTCCTGTTAGTCTGTCTTTTGTCAGTTTTATTAGTCCAGCCACATGAATTCAAGATGGGTAGAGAGGGAAATTCCCCTCTCCTTGACACAACCCAGGCAAATAACCAGGATAAATCATTGGTGTATAGATTCTTTTAATCTGAAATTTACCACAGGGGAGTTGATTTGTCACTAGTCCATTAAGAGATGATCAAAGATGTTTCTAATATGGTTGATTTCCTCTGCTGTCTATAAATGCAAGGTACTGGGTTTGATCTAATATTTTTGGAGGTTAATTTAAAAAATAAAAAATGATGTTAAATGCATTTTGATATAGCACAGGAAACTATATTTAATATCTTGAAATACCTTTAATGGAAAAGAATATGAAAATGAATGTATGTATGTGCATGACTGGGACATTGTGCAGTACACCAGAAACTGACACATTGTAACTGTACTTCAACAACAACAAAAAATTTGTTAAAAAAAAAGTGCATTTTGGTCTGGTTCTGATGCCTCCTAACGCTCAGTCTCCAATCTTGATCTCTTATATATATTCCAGTCCTGCATTCTAAATTAATTTCTAAGATATTTCCACTTCTTTCTATTTTTCCTATTTTTAATGATAACCATCATTTTTTGTGTGTCATCCAAGCTCAATACCAACCACTACTCAACTGTAAACAGCCTTATAGATTTCATCTTTCCCTGAGTGCTAAAATCCTTTCCCTCCTCTCAATTCCGACTGCTTCTCCCCTTATCCAGAATCATAGTATCTCTAATACACATAATTAGTATTGTCTGCTAAGAAATCTTCTGGCCTCCAAACTTTTTCTACTTCAATCTATGCTATAATTTGTTACCAAATCAATTCTAATAATTGCCTTGGTCATGTTTACTCTTTTTTACTAAAATCTTTCTGTAATTTTTCCTTCTTACTAAATAAAGACCTAAATTATTATCAGAGGGTACAGAGCTCTGTATAATGTAAATCAATCAACCTTGCTTTTCCAGTTTTTTCTTTCATCACTTTCCTTCAGGTTTCCTCCATGCCAACCTAAATTGAAATTCTTACTACTTCCTGAACATCCCCTATTACAATCATAGTCCTCTTCTAACTGAATATCCCCATCTCCATTTCCTTTGTCTAAATCCTAAATTCAGATCAAATGCCATTTTGTTCACGTTATTCTTCTATAGCCTGAAATAATTTCTCTTGCTCCTGAATTCTTAGAATATTTTTGTATTTTTGTTTTTATCTCTCTTGTGTAATATATTACTTTTGCAATTATATTCATTGTTTACATAATTGTCCTTTTTTATTATGCTATTAGAACATAATCTCCTTGAAGGAAGAAGATTGAATCTTACCTATATATAGGTACTTTATATTTAATAGCACAAACATAGGTTTTTCTTAATATTTAAGAAATATTTTAATTACTAGGAAATAGAAGTTCATGAAATAATTTTATTATTGATGTTATTTTATGCATTTATAATACATTTCAAATATCTCTGCCTTTTTGTGTTGAGGTTTAATTGGTGCCTATTGAAAAAGTTTCTTTGATTGAAACCTAACAATAAATCAGACACAAAATTACAAAAAGTTTGCTTACTCTGTCTCTTACTTTGCATTTTCCCCCTATTTTAAAACATTGCCAATATCTTTCTTTTTCTTCTTCTTGGTTGATTTGCTATAAAATATTTATACAATAGTGAAGATAATTTGAATAACAAATAGGATTGCTATTAAAAATCCTCTTTTTCTTAAAAGATAGAATTTTTTCTTGGAAAGTTGAGTGAAGAATATGAAACTCTAATTTCAACTATAGATTTATGTATTACTACATTTCCCACTCAAAACACCAAGTGTTATGTCAATATGTCAAATCCTTATCATCATAAATAATTTCAATAATAAGAGAACATGGCTTTCTTGATCTTCCACACAAGATAAAACTTTTATTTATGATGTCCTTCCCTGTAGAGTGTGTACTTCATAATATTTTTGTTGTGCTTCTATTCCAGTGAAAGTAGAAAATCTCACCTTATAATTCCAACTTTTCAATTACATTCTGTATTTTGTACAATAAAATCCAACTAAATACTCACTACTTTGCATGTGCCTAATCTTCAGGGCCTATTTACATTTCATTGCAGTGTGACAGCAGGAAAAATGCAGCCAAATGTAAAAGGGCCAAGCCACGTTGTCAAGCAGAAGATTTAACTTATATTTTTTTTTAAGTGAGAAGAAAAAAGAAAGGGGAGATGGGAAAGATAAAATATTTCTTCCTCCTAAAGCAAGCAGAATTCTACAAGTTAATACTTTAAAAGAATGAACTAGTATAAATATCCATCTATACAAAGTACAATCTCATTTTAAATTTAAATCCCTCAGAAACCCAGAGCACTGTGTTTATAATAGGAGAACAGCGGACAGACTTGCCCTTCACTGGAGGGCATGTCATATAGTCTTAGCCTTCTCTGCAAAGCCATCAGGCTGGCAGTAGTGACAGATGAACAGCTTACCATTAATTTTCCCTCTTTCATGCCTTCAATCCAAATGGTTCATATTCTCCACAGGGAGGCATCAAGGTCTTTGCCTTTATTTCTCTTGCATACTCACACTGACTTATAAATCAAGTGTAGATAAGAAGAGAGGGCAAATATCAATCTTTATTTTTTTTTCTCTTAGCCCATGCCCACTGGCACACTACTGAGATTTGACTGAAAGATTCTTCAAATCGTTCTGTGATTCATAGTCTAGGGAGTTCTCAGTGAGGACAAAACAACAAAGGAAATCTGAAAGAGAGAATTTGTATATCTTGGCTTATAAATTAGAAGCTTTGCGATTGCAATGTTTTAAAGAATTGCTTACCTAAATTATGTGTCTAAGATGTTATCATGGTGGAAAAAACCTAGAATATAAAGCTATCTGTATTATGTTAGCATGAGTAGGAGAGCAGCAATCTTTAAAATGTTTCTTTAGTCTTATTTTTCCCCTCTATTATAAGGTGCTAGTTTCTTCATAAAAGTTGAAAAATTAGCCAAAAACAGATCTTCTGTTGTGATTGGTTTGCTTTCTTTGAATTGGAAGATTTCATAATAGCATTATAAGTGAAGTGTTTCATAGAATATATTTGAAGTTTATGGTTTTATATACCGGGGTTTTAGCATATGACTGCTAATCATTTGTCCATATTTTTCAAATTGTGCATTGTACCTTGTACCTGGTAAATTCTTAATAAATATCATAATTTTGGAAGCTAAAATATCCTGCAGTACTGGTTTGATTTTTAGTTATAGTGCTTATTTTATACTAATATTTAAGGTGGTTAAAGATGTCTCTTTTTTTAATTACCTTTGGAAAAACTATACTCTACTTCCTTTGAAAGAAATATTTCCACAGCTTTGTTAGTATATTAAAAAGAGGGAATGTTCGGCTGGGGAAAGAGTGCATGAAAATTCTTTTGATTTATAACAAATCAATCTTGTACTAAAAGTACATTCAAGACCGCTGGGTGATGCAATATGATTTCAAGCTCACAAAGGCTGATAGTGTAATCATTGAAAAATTATAATATTATTTTCTTGCTAAGCATGAAGTGTTAATGCTGTTAAATGACTACAAATGTTGATGTTCAAGGCTGCCTGCTGGCCTTTTGCAGGTGACATATCTAGGGATTCAGAGCTACTCCATTTTCTCTCCTCCTTTTATTTAAGGCTGCAGGCCCCATCTATAAATTACAACTGATGACAATAGTGGAAGCTAACAGTGGCAAAATTAGGCCCAAAGGCAAAATAATTATATATACAGCCTTCAGCAGTGAGGGAGAGAGCCATCAATCAGCCCCCAATTATTCACTAGTTAATCAGCTCTGCCCTTCCTTTATTGAAGGGTTACAGTGTAATTAAGTTGCCAGCATCCTTTTAATTCATCAAACATACAACACATGGCAGTGTTTGCTGCAATTGGGGGACAGCACCTTTGTAAGTCTGACCCCTAGCACTACTGCTGTGGAAGAGGAAAACTTCAGAGTTAAAAGAGAATATTTATGCAACAGCACAGCATTGAAGTAGTGATGTCTAGGCTTAAAACAACTAAGAGAATGGATATTACTGAGCACGTCCAAATCTATAACACTAACCTTAAATATGTAAATGAATATGCATGACTTTGTGTATTTATGGATGTGTATGAAAGTTACACATACAAAAGATGAGACAATAAAGAGATATTACTGAGTTCTAACACTCAAAAGAGCACTGACACTTTCAGAATGCAAGCTGTGGAAGGATACTTTCTTATTCCAATGAGATTGTCAATCCCACAGACCATTTTGGAGGGGTATTCTATAAACTTTCTCTAAGAACCAGTTTATATGGCACATCAGAAAATGAGATAAGTGACATTATAGTCACATATACTTGGTGTTTTTTGTTTTGATTTTTGTTCCTGAAAATGTTGTTATTCTATTTGATTGCCCAATTTGTTTCAAAGTAAATTTACAAAACTTATCCCTATTGAGAATGTTCTACAAAGCCTGACAACAACCCCTAATGATTACAGTGGTTATGTTATTGCTGTCCACATGGAGCCTCTTCCCTTGTGGACTATAAAGAGAATGACATTTGGATATCAAGATGTAATGTGTTGTTTTTCACAATTATATAGTTTCAGATTATTTTCTCATCTGGGTCAAAAGATAAAAGTGAACATCATTTATAAAGAAAAATTCATAGATATTTTATATCATATCATTTTCTAAAATCTCTATTTAAATAATTACATCCCATTCATAACTTGGAACCTAACAATATTGTCTGTGTAGAGTGATTCAATATGAAAGGACTCAAAGAAATATCAGAAAAACTGATATATATATTCTGAGGTGGCTTATCTTAGTACACATGATACATGCACACACACCCTGTGGGGAAATACGTAAAACAACTGATTGGGGTGGGTACAGCTCAGTGGTAGAGCACATGCTTATCATGCACATGGTCCTGGGTTCAATCTCCAGTACCTCTGTTAAAAAAAAAAAAAAACTGACAGAATGGCTAAACTAAATAATTAGTTTAAATTATGCATGGCACAGTATGTGGGAAATATGAACATTTTAGGATTTTAGAATCAATGATAAATTGTCTTAGATACAATCTTCTAAATCCTCACTTTGTATTCAATTTAGGTATTGTTACTTGACTGTCTGTGTGTTCTTTTATTAACTACATTCTAAGAAATTTGAAGACAAGAATGTTTGTGATATCTCCTTCCCACTCCCTGATATAGCATGATAGCTTGCACATAATAGGGAAGCCAAAATCTTTCACTGAATGGATGATATAGACAATTCATATAAAACAATTGGTTTAGCAGCTACTAATAATAATCTAAGGCTTAAATTAAATTGGTGATTATATTTCTGTTATACACAATCTAAAAATGATTAAACTTCGAATATCTACAAAATTAATCATGCAAGAGGAAGAGACAGAAAAGAAGCCCCAAAATGTCTTCCTGTCTAAAAAAGTATGTTACATTTTGATTCCAAACTTTAAGTTAATAGTGACATTTTTATTTCTAAATATAATGTTACCTTTGTCCCTATGATTAATTGAATTTTGCCTACTTGGTCAGTAAGATTTCTATTTCTCTAGGTTTTTGCTTACTAATTTCATGGATTCATGTCCTAATATTTTCATATGTATGCAAATTAAGCCTACAGGTACCTGGTTATTATTTCCAAAAATAAAAATAAAAGATGCTATATAGTCCTGATTTTCAGTTTATTTAAGTAATTATTTCCCATTTCTTCCTTTTCTCTATCCTGCATTCTTCCTGTTCTTTGAGTTGCCTTTTATGATTCATGATTATTTTATTTTTTTCTGTGTAAAGATAGAGATTTTTTAAAAAAGCATTAAGAGCTATTTATTTTTCAGAATGAAATACAGCTTGTAGGTATTATTTAATAAACAACATTTCCCCTGGTATTTTTCTTAGTCCAAATAAATTCCATGGAGAACTTCCCCTAATATCTTTCACAAGTTGCATCTTATTTCTGGTTTTCACTTTTTTTATTATATTGGCCTTCACTGAATTTCATGGTAGGTTAGACTTAACTGTCCTACTTAGTATTTTTTTTCTTTCTATTTATTTTAGTTTCCTGCCTCATCCTGCGTGGAGACCAGTTGACAAATCATTTTCAAGTCATTGTCATGTTTTATAATATGTTACTCAAATAGATGTGAAGAAAAACATATTACTTCTCTCTTTTAATATCTTGATCATCATATATGATTGAGTTTATAACTAGAACCTATATAAAACTTTTTTCTAAGTTCTGTATAGGATCATTTCAATTTTTTCTAGACGACATTAAATGTTTCTATCTTTTGTCCAGAAAGATAAACTTTCTAAATTCAATGTAATTTCTAAAAACTTGTACGGTGGATTTAAGACTATCTTAAAAGTTAAGCAAATAAAAATAGCACTGTAAAGTGGAGGACTTGCATGTAAGGATGACTCAAAAAATATAATAAAAAAACACAACCTACTTTTTCCTGCATAATTCAGAATAAGGCAGATATAAGTTCTTTCTTTCTTGGACTGTCTGTTGGAGGGCCTCAGCTCCTTGCTTTACTTGGCAGTTGAAGTAAAGCAAGGCTAAACTTTTTTTATGTAGCTTCATAAGCAAACCCAGCCCATGTTTTAAATGAAGTTAACAAAATGAAGAATTATTTATAAATGGATATTAATGGGGACGTGGTCTACCATATTTCTGCCAAACATCATGATTTATTCATTAACTAAAGCTTTTAAAATATCAGTTTCCTTAATCCAAAAGCAGCTCTAAAGCACCTTCCTCTCCACTACCATTTCCCATACCTCAAAATAAGTTTCATACTTGACTTAATGCTCAAATTAAACTCTAAATTTGGTTGCTATGCAGAGGAAATGAAGCAACAGAGATGATTCTCCCAAATGAAATAAAATGATAACGACTCATACTATGTTAAGGGAGAAATAGGTACTGATATGAGAGAAGCAAAGGAGCACATATGGCATTGCTTGGGTCAGATTTATTCCAGAAGAACAGAGGGAAGAACAATATCTAAGCTGTTTTTCTTCAGATAGATAAGAGAAGAAAGTTTTTATGCCTTTCTATGATGAAATTAGCAACATCCCAAGAGACAATCTGTATCAATTAAGATGAAAATTTTGTCTTCTTTTTAAAGGTTTAAATTTACAGTTAGGATGCTCTTTCTTTGCTAGATTACCTCCCAGTGCCTGATTTAATATTGGCTTGAGAGGAACATTTTTGACAGCTCTTAGCCCAGAGTCCAATAACGTGGCTCAGTAGAAGATTTTTGTGTAAATGAAATAATTAGGCTTGGAATATAACAAAAAATGTCAGATGATCCTTGAAAATTGTTAGTGTTTATGTATTTTTTCCTTAAATTTATAAGTACAGTAAAGTCCTATTTTGAGCCAACTTAAAAATATAATTAAACATACTGTGATCTGATCTCATTCTCTAAATCTAATGAACTCTCAACAACCAAAGCCTGAAAGAATAGAGTGAGGTTACAAGTCGTATGATCTTCCTGCCTCTCAGCACCAGAGTTATAAAGGAGTTTCACTGTTTTTCTTTTTCTCACTTTACTTGTTATAAAATGGGAAATGGCATTTGTTCTCTTAAAGAGAAACTCAGGGAATCAATTACTTTGTACAAAATGTATACATTCTTTAGGCTTCTCTTCTGAAAATAAAGGATGCAGGGGCATACCTTCTGAGGTCTTAGAAAAGGAGGGACTTTCATGCTTTGAGTGTCCTTGAAGGGAATAAAAAAAATTCTTCATTCACTTCAGTCAATAGATTGGAGATTCCAGCTCTTCAAGAACATGGGTTATTACTGTCTGCAAAATCTGAGCAGTCAACATAATAATTATTGCACTTATGTAACTCCCTATTCTAGGCCTCCTTTATGAGACTCCTATGAGTCAGCTATTATTGGCTTCATTTTACAGGTGAGGTAACCATGTCACAGAGAAGTTATAACTTTTCCAAGTTTACACAGCTAATATGTGGAAAACTAAGGATTGTAAACTAGGCAATAAGGCTCCATAATCATGTTTAATCACTACACTATTACCACAGTACTTTTGATGGTCTAGAAGATTTAAATGAAATGTTTCTTCCTTTGATTCTATGATGAAAAATACTATTGAGAGTCTCCTTCATTCCAGTGTCAAAATAAAATAATGCTAACATCTTTGGGTTTATATGCCAGCATAATGTTCACAAATTGTAACTTGTATTTAATATGCATATATAATATAACATATAGTATATACTATACAATGTATATAATTATATATTAAAAGAAATTGTTAGATAAAGAGATAAAAGATTGTCAAAAATCCTGTGTACTGTTTAAGCTGATCAGTTAAGCCTCTGAGTGATCTTTACAAACTCTGTATGAGTAGACTTTACAAACTCCATCTCTTCACTAGCCAAGTTAGGAAAGAACAGCATTTTTGGTGTACATCCCTGGTGTAATAAAGGTTAAAATCATGTTTTCCAAAAAAAATTACTTTACTTTTATACAAAATATGAAATTACAATCAGTATGGAATTGTTGTCAGTAGTGGCACAAGTGAAATATGATCATACTTGTCAGCCAATATATAATTATATATTACTTCAGTTAGCATTTAAATACTACAGCTAATGAGCTAATTCATATGAAAGCACTTTGTAAATAACAAAATGTTATAGTATTTTTTTCTCAGCTGGTATTAGCCTTTTTATTTATTTAATAAACTTTCTTAGCTTTTAAATGTCTTTTTTCCAAACACTTATCTCAATTTAATACTAGCAGAATGAAGTATTCAAATATCAGTTTTGCATATGTTAAAATACTAATTGGGGTGAATAAATTATCCCAGGTTACTGTAAATTGCAACTAATAGGACACAAAGTCAGTCCTAAAAAACACATGTCTTTTGTGCATCATTCCACACCTGCTATTTAATTTCTTTCAACACTTATTCCTTCAAGCTGTCATTCCCTTCTTCAATTTTATTGTTCTTAATTGAGCCTCGTGTTCTTTTTTTCAATCAAATATATCTTATTACCTGGTCTATAGGACAACTTAAAAGACATCTGTGTGCTTGATGTGAATTATCACTGAAATCTTTTTGAAACATGACATAGCTATAATTCAGAATTGAATTACAATTTTAATTATATCATTTTCTCTGCCATGTTTTGGACTCTGTAGCACTCATATAGGCCTTAAACCTCAAAGTTATGTCTTATTTTCTTTAATCCATCATATCTAGTCTTTCATACAGTAAATAGATATTGAGAGATGCTATATGTAAGACCTTGTTCTAGGCACTGGGAAACATTAAAAGCTGTATACATCATAATCTATGATTCCTTAACTTCATATTTGTCATAATATAATTAGACAGAAAAGTAATATAGAAGTTACTTGAGGACATTGATTATGCCTTAAATTTTGCACAGAATTTTAAATGACATTTGTTGGTTAAGAAGTGATGATACTTTATGCATCACTGGTGGGACTGTAAAATGATACACCTGTTGTGGAAAACAGTTTGGCAGTTTCTCAAGAAGTTAAATATAAAATGACCGTATGACTCAGCAATTCTACTCTGAAGTATATTCCCAAAATAATTGAAAAGAGGTCATCAAATTAAATATTTATAGGAATAATTTGTTTCTCTGGTGGACATAATCACATAATCACAATAACCAAAATTTGGAAACAAGCTAAAGGTTGAATAATGGATAACAAAATATGGTATATCCATACAATGAAATATTAATCAACTATAACAACAAAAGAAGTAGATACATGCTGCAACATAAATAAGCCCTTAAAACATTATGCTAAGGGAAAGAATCCATACACAAAGTGACACATATTTTATGGTTCTAATTAAATATCCAGAATAGGTAAACTGATAGGAAAAAACAGATTAGTCATTGCCAGAGACTGGGGAAAGGGATAAAAGTGGAATGACTGATTAATGGGTTTGAAATTTCCTTTTGGTGTGTGTGAGTAAGTGCTTGGCTTCCCTAGTCATGCAGAACACTGTCAAAGAGGTTCACTTCTTTCTTGGTCCTCCTAGAATACTGAGGTAAGCTACACAATTGGTGGGGGGTGGAGCAGTGAGGGACTGGGAGAACAAAAGCCAGGACTCAGAACCGAATATACCAAAGGGACATGGCTCTTACTAATCACTTTGAGGACTCTATCAAGAAACCCATCTATGAACCACTGGAAATGCTTCACCTGAGGATCCTCAATACTGCCCCATGGGCACCTCAAAGTTCCACTTGACTCACTTACACACAATCTCACACAATGGCCAGCTTCTTGTCATGTCAACGAGGGTAGCAAATGTGAGCCTTTGCAGACGGATAGTGAGCACATATGGAAAGCTAGCCCAACTCTTTGAGGCTGGAAAATATTGTACAAATTTGAGCATTAAACACTGGCTTAGAAAAAGCAAATGGGAGGTTGTCAGCACCTAGCCTGGCTATGCAGGATCAAGAGAAGGCATGCAATCTTAAGAGTTACTCCTCAAGATGGAAAGAATAGCGTGTAACAGGTATATCAATAGAAAAATTTTGAGAAGCCTCGGAATCCCTAGAAGAGCAGAAAGTACTTTTTGCCTGAAGCCAACCAACAAAGACTGCAGGATGTGACTTTTTCAAATGCAAAAACAGCAAAATAAGATTCTAAGGAACATGAAAAATAAAGGAAATGTAATGCTACCAAAGAAACACAATGTTTTCAGGAATCAGTCCCAAAGAAATAGTGATCCGTGATTTACCCAATAAAAAAAATCCAAAATAGTTGTTCTAAGTAAACTCAGGGAGCTACAAGAAAATATAGAAAGACAATTCAATGAAATCAGGAAAACTATACAAAAACAAAATGAGAAATTTAGCCTAGGGTTGGAAATCATAAAAAAAGAATGAAACAGAAATTCTGGAGTTGAAGAATATAATAAATAAAATTAAAAATTCAGTAGAGAGTATCAAGTGGCTTGAGCAGAAGAAAGAATCTGAGATTAGAAGATAGGAAAGTTGAAATTACTAATACCATTATTATGGGAAGGCATAGCGACAACAAGATAGCAAGAAAAAAGAGAAATAAAAGACATAAAGATTAGTAGGAAAACAAGAAAAGTTACCCTCTTTGCAGCTAAAGTGATTGTCTACATAATAAATTCCTGAGAAATCTACACATAAAATTCTTATGATTAAGAAGTAAATTTGTTAAGATCACAGGATACAAGATTAACACAAAAGTCAATTACACTTCTATATATTAGTGATGAACATGCAGAAATTATATCTAAAATTGTGATATCATTTATAATCATTCCAAGATAGCTGTGATGATAAAGACATACTTAAGTATACAATTAACAAAACATGTACAGAATCTGCTTACTAAAAATTAGAGAAACATATTGTTGAAAGATAGTTAAAGATTTCCATAAGTGAAGATACAAACCAAGCATATGGATTAGAAGACTCCAAATAATAAAGATATCAATTCACCACAAATTAGTGTATAGATTTAATGTAATTCTTATCAAAATATCAGCATTTTTTTTCCTCTGGTGGACATAGACAACCTTATAAAAAGTTCTGTGAATAAGCACAGAACCAAGAACAGGTAAAGCAATCTTTTAAAAACAATAAGGTGGGAGAAATTATTATATCTTAATATATAATCAAATCAATATTAAGCTTTACTATATACCTACAGTGATTGAAAGAGTGTGACATTGGTGGAGGAATAGACACATAAATCAATGTAATAGCATAAAGATCCCAGATATTGACCCACATAAATAAATGCCACTTATTTTTTTCTGGTTTTATTGATACAACATACATCACTGTAGAAGTTTAAGATGTACAGTATAATGTAATGGTTTGACTTACATATATGGACATAATTACTGCTACAAGTTTAGTTAGCATCATCCTCTCATGTAGATATAATAAAAAAAAACAGTAAAAAAAAAAAAAAGAAAAAAATTTGTTTGGAAGGAGAACTGTGGGTTCGTCACCAGTTGCGGGTTCTGGCCAGCAGAAGTCCCACCAAGATGGAATGAATTACTCAAGACTCTGGGGAAAAGTCAAGAGGGCGAGAGGGAGTCGGGAGCCAACGCCCCGAGCCTCTCAAATCTCTCATATTTATTGAGTACAGTAGAAGCAGGAATTTAGGGAAGGACAGGGTGGGATCACAATGAATACAAAGGCTTTGTTTATTGTTGGTGTTTGGCTCAAGGTCAGAAGACCCTTTTTGGTGAATCATGTTCGTGTTGAGCCTTTCAGTTTATCAGGATGGAACGTATGAGAATCAGCTGCTTAACAAGATTTTTCTTGGACTCAGGCCTGTCTTAGGTTGCCCCCTCAGGGGATCTTACCTGTCATTGGCTAACCAGCCTTCTCACCTCTGAGTCTGCAGCTTTTTATAAGTTGTTTACCATTCCAGCCCAAGGCTGCTTTGGGGATAGAAGACTAATAGCAGGCACACCCAGTGTTTATAGCCAGGGGCCTGGGTCATTGCTAAAACTTCAAGGCAGTTGCTAAGCACATCTTCTTTAAGGAGATAAGTGGCCGGGATCTGTTACAATTTGTTAACCCAATCATGGGCTCCCACAGAGAACTCTTAGGATTTACTCTCTTAACTATTTTTGCACATATCATGCAGCAGTGATAACTGTAAGCATCATACTGTACGTTACTTCCCTAGTACTTGTGTATCTTGTAACTGGAAAACTAAATTTTGACCACTTTTCTCCTATTCCCTCTCTCCCCTATCTATAGTAACCACTGATTTAACTCCTCTTTCTATTAGTGTATTTATTCATTTGTTTTTAGATTCCATATGTAATTGAGATCACACAGTAATTGTCTTCCTCTGTCTGACATTTTTCACTTAGAATAATGCCCCCAAGGTCTATCCATGTTGTCACAAATGGCAGGATTTCTTTATTAGAAATGGCTGAATAACGTTTCTCTGTGTGTGTGTGTGTGTGTGTTTATGTGTATATATATGTGTGTGTTTATATATATATATGTCTATATATATGTATATTGTGTGTGTGTGTGTGTATATATATATATATATATATATATATAAAATCACGCTTCTTTATCTGTTCATTTATCAGCAGACCCTTAAGTTGTTTCCATGTCTTGGCTATTATAAATAATGCTGCTATGAATTAGGGGTGCAGATATGTTTTAGAGTTAATGTTTTTAATTCTTTTGAATGTATCCTAGAAATGGAATTGCTGGATCATATGGTAATTCTGTTTTAAATTTTTTGAGGATCATTTATATTGTTTTTCATTGTGGCTGTACCAGTTTACAATTCCAAGCATACAGAAGAGTTCCCTTTCTTTACATCCATGCCAGCCATTATTATCTATTGTCTTTTCATGAGGATTATTCTAACAGTGTAAGGTGATATCTCATATTGGTTTTGATTTGAATATTCTTAGTAACTAGTGACATTGAGCATCTTCACATGTATTTATTGGTCTTTCATATATATTCTTTGAAGAGAGGTCTATTCAGGCCTTTTCCCTATTTTTAATTTGATTTTTTTATCTAATGAGTTGTATTAGTTCTTTACATTTTGGATATTAATCCCTTATCAAATACACGGTTTGTAAATATTCTTTCTCATTTTTTCAATTGTCTTTTTTACTTTGTAAATTGTTTCTTTTGCTTGTACAGAAACTTTTTAATTTCATGTAGTCCCACTTATTTATTTTTTATTTTGATACTTAGGCTTTAGGTGTCATATCCAAATATTCATTGCCAAGATTCATATCAAGAATATTTCCTGTTTTCATCTAGGAATTTCCTTTTTCAGGTTTTATATTTAAGTCTTTAATACATTTTGAGTTATTTTTTTAAGTGGTGTAAGATAAAGATCTAGTTTCATTTTCTTAACACATGAATATCCAATTTTGCCAGCAACTTTTATTGAAGAGACTGTCTTTTTCTTCATTAAGTATTCTTGGCTCCCTTATCAAATATTTGTTGACTGCATATGATTGGGTTTATTTCTGGGCTCTTAATTCTGTTACATTGGTTTGTTTGCTTTTATTGCACAATTATACTATGTTGATTACTATAGCTTTATAGTATAGCTTGAAATTAGGGAGTGTGAAGCTTCACGCTTTCTTCTTCCTCAGAATTGCTTTGGCTATTCACATTCTTTTGTGGTTCCATATAAATTGTAAGAATTTTTTTTTCTCTACTGATGTAAAAATTGCCACCGGAATATTGGTAGGAGTTGCCTTGAATCTATAGATGCCTTTTGGTAGTGTGGACATTTTAACAACATTAGTTCTAACCTTTGAACCCAGGGTAACTTTTCATTTATTTGTGCCTTCTTCAATTTCTTTCATTAGTGACTTTCAGTCTCAGAGTAGAGACCTTTCGCCTCCTTGGTTAAGTTTATTCCTAATTCTTTTTAACATTTTTGATGCTATTGTAAACAGAATTTAAAAAATGGTTAGTTTATCATTGGTATATGAAAGTAAACTGATTTTGCATGTTGATTTTGTACCCTATAACTTTACTGAATTCATTTGTTAAATCTCATAGTTTCTTGGCATAGTATTTAGGATTCTATATATACAATCATGTTATCTGCAAGTAAAGGCAATTTTACTTCTTTTTTTTCAATTCTGATATATGTTTTTCTTGCCTGATTTATCTGGCAAAGACTTCCAGTACTATGTTGAATAAGAGTACTGAAAGTAGACACTCTTTTCTTGCTACTGATCTAAGGGGAAAATTTTGCAAAATTTCACCACTGAGTATGATACTAGGTGTGGGTCTTTCATATATGGCCTTTATTTTGTTGAGATATATTTCTTCCATACTTAATTTGTTTGGAATTTTTAATCACAAACAGATGTCAATTTTTTTCAAATGCGTCTTCTGTAACTATTGAGAGAACATTATGATTTTTTTCATCCTATTAAAGTGATGCATTAATCGATTGATTTGCATAAATTGAACCATCTTTGCATCCTAATTATAAATCTCACTTGATTATGATGAATAATTCTTTTAATGTGCTGCTGAATTTAGTTTGCTAGTATTTTATTGAGATTTTGTGCATCTACATTTATCAGGAATATTGTTGTGTAGTTTTATTTTCTAGTAGTGTTCTTTTCTGGCTTTGGTATTAGGTATTTTGGTAATAGGTCTTCATCACCCTGGTAATTAGCTTGGTAAGGCTCCCCCATCTTTGATTTTTTGGAAGAGTTTGAGAAGTTTGACATCAACTCTTTAAATGTTTGGTAAAGTTTACTAGTGATAATATCTGGTTCTGAGCTTTCTTTGGGAAAATTTTGATTACTTATTCAATCTCACTACTAGGAATTGGTCTATTTAGACTTTCTATTTCTTCCTGATTTATTATTGGTAGTTTTTATGTTCCTAAGAAATGTTTTATTAATTCTAAGTTGTCCATTTTGTTGGCTTATAGCTGTTGACAGTAACCATTTATGATTTTTTGGGTATCTGGGCTATCAGTTGTAATATCTCCTGTATAATTTCTAATTTTGATTTGGAACTTTTGCCTTTTTCTTTGGTTCATCTAAATAAATTTTTATGAATATTGTTTATCTTTTCAAAGAATCAACTCTTAGTTTGGTTAATCTTTTCTATTGTTCCCTGTTAGTCAATTTCATTGATTTCTGCTCTAGTCTTTATTATTTCTTTCCTTCTTCTAATTTTAAGCTCAGCTTGTTCTCCTAATTTGAGTTCCTTAAGGTTTAGAGTTAGGCTGTTTATTTGGAATCTTTTTGTTTCCTTTTTCATATAGATGTTTATGGCTATTAATTTCCCTTCTAGAACTGCTTTTGATTTTGAAATTTTGGTATGTTGTGTTTCCATTTTTGTTTGTCTCAAGAACCTCTTTATTTCCCAAAAGATTTCTTTTTTAATCCATTGGTTGTTTAGGAGAGGGCCATTTAATTTTTATGCTGTCAAGAATTTTCCAGTTTTTCTCTTGGTTTGATTTCTAGTTTCATACCTTTGTGGTGAGAGAAATCCTTGGTATAATGCTAGTCTTTTTGAATGTGCTAACCCATGTTTTGTGGTCTAATGTATGGTCTATTCTAGAAAAATTTTTATGTTCACTTGAGAAGAATGAATATTCTGCTGTTGTCAAATATAATTTCCTATATATTGCTGTTAGGTATATTTGGTCTATAGAGTTACTCACATCTATTCTTTGTTTATTGATTCTCTGTCTGGAAAATCTATTCATTGTTGAAGCTAGGGGTATTAAATTCCCTGACTCTTATGGTATTGCTGTTTGTTTCTCTTTTAAGCTCTGTTAGAATTTTCTTTATGTCTTTAATTGTTCCTATGTTGAGTACATAAATATTTATAATTGTTATATTTTCATGATAGATTGATGCAATTTTCATTATATAATGATCTTCTTTGACTAACACTTTTAATTTAAAGTCTATTTTGTCTACTATAACCCTAACTTTTCCTGCTTCTTTGGAGTTATTATTTGCTTAAAATATCTTTTTCCATCCCTTCACTGTCAGTCTATGTGTCTTTAAGGCTAAAGTGAATATCTTCTAAGCAACATATTGTTGGAATTTTTTAATCAATTCAGCCATTCTATGTCATTTGATTAGAGAATTTCA
The DNA here is from genome assembly GCF_036321535.1 of Camelus dromedarius. Taxonomy (NCBI): domain Eukaryota; kingdom Metazoa; phylum Chordata; class Mammalia; order Artiodactyla; family Camelidae; genus Camelus; species Camelus dromedarius. Next base: position 52,607,534 of record NC_087472.1, on the reverse strand, counting down.
TAGTTTTATGTTTAAAATAATTATAAGTAAAGACTATTGCCATTTTGTTAATTATTGTCTGTTTTTGGTGTTTTTTTTTTTGGTAGATCTTTCTTGTTTCTTAACATGCTGTCTTTTTTGTGTTTTGATGTCTTGTGATATTAGTTTTCTTTGCTGTCTTTATCAATTTCTTTTGTGTAATTACAACAGGTTTTTACCTCGTAGTTACCATACTTACATAAAACATCTTAAAATTACAACACTCTATATTAAACTAATAACAACTTAACTTCAATAGAATTCCTAAGACTTACACTTTTTCTACTCCTTTCCCTCACATTTCAAGTTATTGATGTGATAATTTATGTAATGTGTAACTAATAACAGATGCTTTTAGTTATAGTTATTTTTACTATGTTTGTTTTTTAACTTTTAAACTAGAGTTATAAATGAATTACACATCACCATTACCATATTACAGAATCCAAATTTGGCTATATATATACCATTACCAGTGAGTTTTACACTGCCTTTTAAAGATTTTATGATATTGCTTAGCTTTTTTTTTCATACAAAAAACTTGCTTTAGAATTTTTTGTAAGGTAGGTCTATTGATGATGAATTCCCTCAGTTTTTATTTGTTCAGGAAAGTCTTTATTTCCTAAGGACAGCTTCACAAGGTATGTAGGTTGACAGGTTTTCTTTTTCTATCAGTAATTTAAGTATGTCAGTATGTTCTTTTCTAGCCTGAAAAGTTTCTGTTGAGAAAACTACCTATAGCTTTATTGGAGTTTTATAGTATGTAATCTCTCTTTTTTTTTATTGTTCCTTTGAAAATTGCCTTGACTTTTAACAATTTAATTATAATGTGTCTTGGTATAGCCTTATTTGTATTCATCCTATTTGGAGTTTTTTGGATCTCTAGGATCTGGACGTTAATTTCTCACTCCAGGTTATGGGTGTTTTCATCCATTACAGTTTTAAATATAGTTTCTGTACTTTTCTCTATTTTTTTCTTCTACAATTCTTATAATGTGAATATTGTTGATATTTATTGGATCTCATAATTCCCATAGGCTTTCTTCATTGTTTTGTATTTTTTTCTTTTTAATATTCTGATTTTATAATTTCAAATATTCCATGTTATAGGGCACTGCTTTTTTTTCCTTCTGCATGGCCAAGTGTGCTTTTAAAGATCTTTATTTAATTATTTAGTTTATTATATTTTTCAGCTCTAGAATTTCTTGTGTTTTTGATAATTTTTATTTTTTATAAACTCATTTTGTTATTGCATTGTTTTCTCAATTTCTTTTAGTTGTCTGTCTATATGTTCTTGTAATTCACTAAAATTCTTGGAAAAGATTATTATGAATTCCTTGATAGTTCAGAGACGTCCATTTCTTCAGGATCTTTATTAGTTGGAGTTGTAATAGTTTCATCAATAGTTTTATAGATTATACTCCATTCAAAGTTATTAAAAACATTCCCTATATTTTCCTGTGCTATAAAATATATAATTGTTGCTATTTATTTTACAGATATTAGTTTGTATCTCTTAATCCCATACCTCTTGCCCCTCCCATTTTCCCTCTCCCCGCTGGTAACCAACAACTTGCTTTCTATATGTGTGAGTCTGTTCCTGTTTTACTATATACATTCATTTGTTTTGTTTTATTTTGTTTTTAGATTCCACATACAAGGGATAACACACAACATTTGTCTTTAACTCCAGCTTTGTTCTTTTATTTCAAGATTGTTTTGGCAGTCTGGGTCTTTTGTGGTTTCATATAAATTTTACGTTTATTTGTTCTTGTTCTGTGAAAAACGCACAGATATTTTGATAAGGATTGCATTAAATCTTTTGATTATTTGATTAGTACAGACGTTTTAACAATATCAATTGTTTAAGTTCAATAACATGGGATATATTTCCATATATTTGTATTATTATTAGTTTCATTTATCAGTGTTTTATAGTTTTCAGAGCATAGGTCTTTCTTCTTCTTGGTTAAGTTTATTCCTAGGTGTTTTATTATTTTTGATCCAATGTTAAATATAATTATTTTGCCATTTTTTCTGGTAGTTCATTATTAGTGTTTACAAAGGCAACAGATTTCAGTATATTAATTTTATATCTTGCAACTTTACTGAATTAATTTATCAGACTTAATAGCTTTTTTGGTGGAGACTTTGAGTTTTCTCTCTATTTATAGTATCATGTTATTTGGAAATAGTGAGCTTCACCTCTTCCCTTCCAATTTGGATGACTTTATTTCTTTTACTTATCTCATTGCTGTTGTTAGGACTTCCTAAACTGTATTAAATAGAAGTCACAAGAGTTGACATCCTTGTCTTATTCCTGATTTTAGAGGAAAAGTTTTCATCTTTTAACCATTGAGTATGATGTTAGCTGTGGGTTTGCCATAAATGGCCTTTATCATATTAAGATATGTTCTCTCTATACTAACTTTGATGAGTGTTTTTATCATGAATAGATACTGAATTTTATCAAATGCTTTTTCTGTGTCTATTGAGATTATTACATGATTTTTATCTTTTCTTTTGTTGATGTGGTGTATTACATTGTTTGATTCATGAGTTCTGAACCATCCTTCCATTCTTGTAATAAACTCCACTTGATGGTGTATGATACCTTTTTATATAGCGTTTGATTCAGTTTGCTAATATTTTGTGGATTTTTGCATCTAAATTCATCAATAATGTTGTCCTGCAATTTTTTTTTGTTTGTTTTGCTTTGTAGTATCTTTGGTTTTTGTATGAAGGTAATGGTGGCCTTATAGAATGAATTTGTGAGTTTTCCAACTTTAATTTTTTTGGATAGGTCTCCATTTATTTATGATTAATTATTAGAGCTTTGTCACTTTCCTTTTGTGGTGTCATCCATACCTGGCTTTTCTTGATTTTTGATCCCCTACATTAGTACCTGTGCATTTGAATATGTGGTCTCCTCTTCCAGACTTTGCAGGTTCATGTTGACAAGTCAACTCCCTTGGGGTTTCTGGATGTGTCTGCTGGTTGTTCTTGGCCAAGTGGAGCTCACTATTAGAGTCTATTTTGGGAACTATTAGAGCTTTGAGGTTGTAGGTGGGGTGGTTCATGCTACTGGCTGAGAATACTTTGATAAAACTTCTGGCTTATTTCCCTGCCCAAATGAGGCTGAAGAATGGTCTTTGTGGTTTTCTGGATTCTATGATCAAGCTTACTATTCAATTGACCCTGGGTATTATATTTAGCAGTAGTTGGCACTGTATATTAACTTCCCTGACTGTAGGCAGCATTTCATTTTGCTGCTTACCAGTGCAGCAGTGCCTGCACAGCTTGTGCTTGGAGACCTAAATCAGGCAAGAGTGTGCACTGAATATCATGGTCAGGTGAAACCACTGATTTTTATCTGCAAATGGAAATGCACTAGCTATGTTCTCTATTTAGCTGCCACTATAAACGAAGCAGATTGGTGGTCTATGCAGTTTCCTGTGTATTCTACTAAGTTTCCCTGTTTGGGCAATCCAAGATTGTATTCACCAATAAATGGGGTTATGAATTAGTTTTCCTTTCTGGGCATGGTTGTAGAAGTAGATCCAAGGACACTAATGCCCTTTGTTTGTGGACTTCACTCAAGCCAACTCATACCCCAAGTTCCTGGATCCTACAGGGTTATTGGCTCTGTTCTGAGGGCAGTCAGCTCAGCCCTCCCACCTTTTGGCTCAAGAGTTCCTGGATTATAAACTTACAAGATGTTCTTGGCCAGCTTTTTCTGACAGATGAAGCTGGGTCCCATGTTCCACAGTGGGTGAGGCTATGACTCAGTCTACTGCCTGGGCATGACTGTGAGAGCCCACTTCAGGAAACTACCAATTTTCCCAAATTGACTTTCTGCTGGCAATGGGCCAGGAGCCAGGAGCTGTAGTGGGTAGAACTATGACTCAGCTACTCTGCCTAGATGTGGGCATGCCAGGATCCAAGGCTTGCAAAACTCTTCATGTGGGGACATGAGTAATCTGGACCTGCATCCACTGAGATCCTAGTTCAGACTGCACCTCTGACTTAGTTCTGCAGATAAGCAAAACCACTCTGCAGGTAGGAACTCAGTCTGCCATGTCCCATGTGCTGATTGATTGAATACTCTTTCCCCTTTTCCATCACAATCATAATCACAGTGGTTGAGCCCCACAGATTTCCCTATAATCTCCATTGGATATAACCAGATTAGGGGTTTCCACTAAGTGACCCAAAATGCTAGAGGGCTGGATGTCACTCCGGGCTCTCTTTTCTCACTGGAGTCTTTGCAGCATGGTTCTGTGCTAGCCTGGTGAAAGGGCAATGTGGTCAAGATGGAGTCATTCTTCTTACTTTTTCTAATGCAGTCTCTCCTGGTCACAGTGTTGTGTTGCCCATAAATAGTCATTAGTTGTTCTTGTGAGGGAACAACCTATGTTCTACAGTCAGGAACAACCTATGTCACCATCTCAGTGTCATCACTCCTGAGATTTTCCTATTATTAGCTTTCCTTTAGAGACAGCAGATTCTTCAGTGGTCCTGTTGTGTGGCTCCTCAAAAATTAGTAAGTGTCAAACTGCTTTCATTTACATCTGCTTTGAGGCCTACCAGCAGTATTCAATATTCTACATGCTTCCACTCAGCAACATATCAAAACTCCTGTCCAGTTTATTGTTGTCAAACTGCAGAAGCAATTCCATGGAGAAAGATTAGACTTTTCAATAAATGGTGCTGGAACTATTGGACAGTTATAGGTTAAAAAATGACCCTTAATGTAAATTTCACACCTTATATGAAGATTAACTCAAAATACATCATAGACTAAAATTCAAAAAAAGGAAAATTTAAAAACTTTTAAAATAAAACCTAAGACAAAAATCTTCAGAATCTAGGCCTTGATTAAGTAAGCTTATACAGAAGTATGGCCCATAAAGAAAAAAAAAATAATAAATTGGACTTCATCAATATAAAAATTTAATTGTTTGAAAGACACTGATAAGAAAATGAATGGTATGGGAGGAAATATTTGAGAACCACATAGTCATCAAAGGACTAAGCTTTAAAATATATAAAGAAATCTAAAAAATCTCTAGTACTGTCTCATCTGGAAGGATTACTCCTCCAGCTTCATTCTTTCTCTTCAGTATTGCTTTGGTAATTCTGGGTCATTTGTGATTCCATATAAACTTTAGGATTGTTTCTTCTAGTTCTGTGAAAAATGTTCTGGATAATATGATAGGGATTGCATTAAATCTGTAGTTACTTTGAGTACTATGGCCATTTTAGTGATATTAATTCTTCTAATCCAAGAGCATGGGATATCTTTCTCTTCCTTTAAACCATACTTAATTTCCTTAATCAACGTTTTGTAGTTGTCTGCATATGTCTTTTGCCTTTTTGTCAGATTTATTCCTAAGTATTTTATTACTTTTGATATGATTTTTAAAGAGTTTTTTTTACTTTCATTTTCTGATATTTAATTGCTAATGTAGAGAAAAGCAACTGATTTTTGTATGTTAATCTTATATTCTGCTATTTTGCCAAATTCTTCAGAAAATACTGCAGAGTTATAATAATCAAAAGAGCATGGTATTGGCACAACAACAGACGTATGAGCCAATAACAGAATAGAAAGCCCAGAAATACACCCACACACTTATGGTTAATTAATCCTTGACAAAGGAGTCAAGAATATACAATGGCCAAAAAAAGTGTCTTCAGCATGTGATGTGGAGAAAGCTGGATAGCCACATGTAAATCAATGAAATTAGAACTCTCCCTCATACCATACACAAAAAAATAAACTCAAAATGATTTAAAGACACTTAAACATAAGACAAGACACTATAAATCTCCTAGAAGAAAACATAGGTAAAACATTTTCTGACATAAATCTTAGCAAAGTTGTCCTGAGGCAGTTTACCCAGGCAATAAAAATAAAAGCAAAAATAAACAAATGAGACCTAATTAAACTTAGAAGATTTTGCACAGCAAAGGAAACCATAAACAAAACAAAAATACAGCCTATGAAATGGGGAAAAAAAGATTTGCAAATGATTCAACTGGCAAGGGCTTATTTTCCAGATTATATAAACAGCTCATACAACTTAACATAAAAACAAACAACCCAATCCAAAATGAGCAGAAAATCTAAACAAGCAATTCTCCAATAAAGACATACAAATGGCCAATAGGCACATGAAAAAAATGCTCAATATCACTAATTATCAGAGAAATGCAAATCAAAACTGCAATGAGGTATCACCTCACACCAGTCAAGAATATTGGAGAGGGTGTGGAGAAAAGGGAACCCTTCCATACTGTTGGTGGGAATGTATTTTGGTGCAGCCATTATGGAAAATAGTATGGAGATTCTTTAAAAAACTGACAGTAGACTTACCATATGATCCAGCAATTCCACTCCTGGGCATATATCTGGAGGGAATTCTAATTTGAAAAGATACATACACCTCAATATTCATAGCAGCACTATTTTCAATAGCCACGACATGGATACAACCTAAAAGTCCATTGACAGATGACTGGATAAAGAAGCTGTGGTATATTTATACAATGGAATACTACTCAGCTATAAAAAAAATTATAAAATAATGCCATTTGCAGCAATATGGATGGACCTAGAGATTGTCATTCTAAGTGAGATAAGCAAAAAGGAGAAATAAACATACCATATGATTTCACTTATATGTGGAAACTTAAAAAAAGTCACAAATAAACTTGTCTACAAAACAGAAACAGACTCATGGACATAGAAAACAAACTTATGGTTACTAGGAAGGAAGGGTATGGGAAGGGATAAACTGGGAGTTTGATATTTGCAGATACTAACTACTATATATAAAACTGATAAAAAAATGTTTCCACTGTATAACACAGGGGAGTGTATTGAGTATCTTATAGTAACCTATAATAAAAAAGAAAATGAAAACAAAACATATGTATGTATATTTATGACTGAAATACTATACTGTACACCAGAACTTGACATAACATTGTAAACTGACTATATTTCAGTAAAAATTTTAAAATATATATCAGTAGTGAAAGAAATAAAAGACAAACCAATTAGAAAATAAACAAAAATCCATGAAAAGACAATTTAGTGAAAATGATATAAAGTTGTCAAATAAGCACATTTTTAAAATCTCTATATCAATGACCGTAAACAAATGCAAACTAAAATTACAATTATATGTCACTAAAAACCTTCAAAATTGGATAAACAAAAATAATTTCAGTATCAAATACTGTAATGGATGTGAATAAATTTTGTGGAGAATTATTGCATGTATGCTTATCAAGAATATATGCTTGTCATTTTTTGGTGGTGTCCTTTTCTGGTTTTGGTTTCAGGGTAATGCTGTCCTTCTAAAATATGTTTGGAAGCATTCCTTTCTCTTCACATTTTTTTGAAAATATAAGAAGGCTAAATATTAAATCTTCTCTGAGTGTTTCATAGAATTTAACAGTTAAGTCATCTGGTCCTGGACTTTTGTTGCTGGAAGGTTTTTGATTAAGGATTCAATTTCCTTACTAGTCCTTGGTCTATACAGGTCTTCTATTCTTTATTATTCAGACTTGTATGTTTCTGGAAATGTATCCATTTATTTTAGGTTGTCCATTTTTGCATATAATTATTGATAGTATTCTCTTATGATCCTTTGTATTTCTTTGCTATCAGTTGTAACTTCTTTTTTATTTTTGATTTTACTTGAGCTTTCTCTCTTTTTCTCTTTGTTAGTCTAGCTAAAGACTTCTAATTTTTTAAATATATATTCTCAAAGAACAAGTTCTTTGGCTCATTATTTTTTTTTCAACTTTATTTTGAGTCTATTTAATTTGTTTCCACACATTTATTATTTTATTTTTTTAACTAACTCTGGGCTTTTTTTCCTTCTTTTTTTTATTTGCCTTAAGGTATAAAGTTAAGTTGGTTATTTGAGTTTTTTTTGGTTTCTTGATATGAATTTCCTTCTTAGAAGCACTTCTGTTACATCCATCTCATAGCTTTTGTTATAATTTTGGTATAATTTTGTTTTCATTTTCTCTGGGTACTTTTTGATTTCTCTTTTGATTTATTCAATAACCCACTGGTTCTTCAGTAGCATGTTGATTAATCTTCTCATTTTTGTGCTTATTTCCCCAATTTTCTTCTTGTAACAGTTTTCTAGTTTCATATTATTGTGGTCAGAAATTTATCATGATTTTAATCTTCTTGAATTTATTGAGACTTGTCTTATAACCTAACATGTGGTCTATCCTGGACAATGCTTCACGTGCACTTGAGAAGAATGTGTATTCTGCTGCTTTTGGATGGAGTATTCTGTATATATTTTTTAAGTCCATCTGCTTTCATGTGTCATTTAAGGCTGATGTTTCCCTATAGAATTTCTGTTTGTATGATCAGTGCATTACTGTAGGTGGGGTTGTTATAATCCGCTACTATTATTGTATTGCTGTCAATTTCTCCCTTTAGGCTCATTAATATTTTCTTTATATATTTTTATATGCATCTGTTGGGTGCATATATAGTTGTAAATTTTATATCTTCTTGCTTGGTTGACTTTTTAAAATAATTATGTAGTGCTCTTTTGGTCTTTTCTTAGAGTATTTGTTTTAAAGACTGATTTTTTCTGATATGAGTAAAGCTACGTTACCTTTCCTTCTATATCCATTTTTTAAAAAATCTTTCTTTTTATCCATTCACATTTAGTCTGTTTTTCCTTATTTCTAAAGTGAGTTTCCATAGTCACATAGATGACCCTTGTTTCCTAATTCATTCAGCCTCTCTATGTGTTTTGTTTAGCAAATTTAGTCCATTTACATTTAAGGTAATTATTAAATATATATACTTGACATTTTGTTATTTATCTTTTGGCTATTTTCTAGTTCCTCTCTGTTACTTTCATCTTCTATTTCTATTTTCCCTTGTGGTTGGTTGACTTTCTTTAGTGTTATGTTTAGATTCCTTTCTCATCTTCTTTTGTATGTTTACTATAAGTTTTTTTTGTTGTTGTTGTTATGGTGAGGTTTAAATATAATAGCTTTTATATATCACAGGCTTTTAAAATTGATAGAAAATTAATTCTGAACATATCCCAAAGCTTTATATGTTTAATATCCCCTCATGTTTTGTATTTTTGATGACACCTTTTACGTTATTAAATTTTATGATTCCCTCAACTAATTATTGCAATTTGAGTTACTGTCATTACTTTTGTCTTTTACCCTTCATATTTTCTTTAGTAATAATCAATACATTACCTTTACTATATATTTACCATTTTTACTGAGATTTTACTTTTTTATGTTTTTTATTGAAGTACAGTCAGTTTAAATGTGTAAATTTCTGGTGTACAGTATAATGTCCCAGTCATGTATATACATACATATATTCATTTTCATATTCTTTTTCATTAAAGATGTTTTGTTATTATTAATGTTTTCTTTTTCACCTTAAAGAAGCCCCTTTAGCATGTCTTGTAAGTCCTGTTTTCTGGTAATGAACTTTTTTTACCTTTTTCTTATTTGTAAAGCTCTTAATATCTTTTTCAATTCTAAATGACAAACTTTCTGGGTAAAAAAAAAATCTTGGTTGAAAATTTTTTTCTTTTATTACTTTGAATATGTTACACCATTCCCTTCTGACCTGTATGGATTATCCTGAAAAAGGTGCTGATAGTCTTATGGAGTTTCCCTTGTGTGCAATAAGTTGTTTTTCTTGTCTTCCTTTTAAGATACTCCATCCTTAACTTTTTTCATTTTAATTATAATGTGTCTTGGTATGATTCTCTTTGAGTTTATTTTATTTGAAACTCTAGGTTTCCCAGACCTGGATGACTGATTTCTTCCCCAGATTAAGAATGTTTTCAGCAATCATGTCTTCAAATACATTTTCTGGGCCTTTCTTTCACCATTCTCCTTATGAGATGCTTATAATGGGAATGTTATCCCACTTCATGTTGACCCAGAAGTTTCTTAGAGCAATTTTTTTTTTTTTTGCTTCTTTGCCTGGGAGATTTTTATTGCTTTGTTTTCCAGTTCAAGGTTTTCATCTACTTCATCTAGGTTGCTGTTCAACATTTAAGTGCATTTTTGAGGTTACTTTTAACTTTTGTTTGGTACATTCTTATATTTCTCATCTTTCTGCTGAAGTCTCACTCTGATCATGCATTCCCCCACTGAGTTTGGTGACCATCTTTATGACTATAACTTTTAATTCTTTATTAGTTAGGCTACTTTATTTCCTTTATTAAGGTATTTGGGGGAATTTGTGTAGTTCATTTATTGGGAACGTGTTCCTCTGTCTCCTAATCTTGCCTGACTTTCTATATTTGTTTATGTGTATTAGGCAAAGCAGCTACATTTTCCAGTCGTTTTTTTCAAAGTAAGTGATAATACATCTTAATATTCTAAAGAAACATATGAATTAAAATATTAAAAAACAAAACTACTATTTTCATCTCCCTCTTTCAGTGCTACTTTTTTTGCTGTTTTGTTATTATTTTTTCCTAGTTTTACTATGCAGAATTATTACAATTTGCACATACACATTATATAGCATGGAAATACAAATAAACAATATTTTAGTTAGTTTTTTATATAGGTACTAATTATTGTTTCTAAGAACAGATTAGATCATTAGCTTTTTTCTTTTTATTTATTTCTTTATTTTTAGTATTTTTTATTGATTTATAGTCATTTATAAATGTTCTGTCAAATTCCAGTGTAGAGCACAATTTTTCAGTTATACATGAACATATATATATATTCATTGTCACATTTTTTTCTCTGTGAGCTATCATAAGATCTTGTGTATATTTCCCTGTGCTATACAGTATAATCTTGTTTATCTATTCTAGAATTTTGAAATCCCAGCCTATCTCTTCCCACCCCCACCCCCTTGTCAATCACAAGTTTATATTCTATGTCTGTGAGTCTATTTCTGTTTTGTATTTATGCTTTGTTTTTTTGTTTTTGTTTTTTAGATTCCACATATGAGTGATCTCATATGGTATTTTTCTTTCTCTTTCTGTCTTACTTCGCTTAGAATGACATTCTCCGGGATCATCCATGTTGCTGCAAATGGCATTATGTTGTCGGTTTGAATGGCTGAGTAGTATTCCATTGTATAAATATACCATTTCTTCTTTATCCATTCATCTGTTGAAGGACATTTAGGCTGTTTCCATGTCTTGGCTATTGTAAATAATGCTGCTATGAATATTGGGGTGCAGGTGTCATCCTGAAGTAGAGTTCCTTCCGGATATATGCCCAGGAGCAGGATTCCTGGGTCATATGGTCAGTCTATTCCTAGTCTTTTGAGGAATCTCCATAATGTTTATCACAGTGGCTGCACCAAACTGCATTCCCACCAGCAGTGTAGGAGGGTTCCCTTTTCTCCACAGCCTCTCCAGCATTTGTCATTTGTGGACTTTTGAATGATGGCCATTCTGACTGGTGTGAGGTGATACCTCATTGTAGTTTTGATTTGCATTTCTCTGATAATTAGTGATAATGAGCATTTTTTCATGTGTCTATTGATCATTTATATGTCTTCCTTGGAGAATTGCTTGTTTAGATCTTCTGCCCATTTTTGGACTGGGTTGTTTATTTTCTTCTTATTGAGTCGTAAGAGCTGCTTATATATTCTGGAGATCAAGCCTTTGTCGGTTTCATTTGCAAACTTTTTTTTCCCATTCTGTAGGTTGTCATTTTGTTTTACTTATGGTTTCCTTTGCTGTGCAGAAGCTTGTAAGTTTCATTAGGTCCCATTGGTTTATTCTTGCTTTTATTTATTCTAGGAGAACACTTTTGAGATGTATGTCAGGTAATGTTTTGCCTATATTTTCTTCTAGGAGGTTTACTGTATCTTGTCTTATGTTTAAGTCTTTGATCCATTTTGAGTTGAATTTTGTGTATGGTGTAAGGGATGCTCTAGCTTCATTGTTTTACATGTTGCTGTCCAGTTTTCCCAACACCATTTGCTGAAGAGACTGTCCTTTGTCGAAGATTAGTTGACAAAAGTTTGTGGGTTCATTTCTGGGCTCTTTATTCTGTTCCATTGGTCTATATTTCTGTTTTTGTACCAATACCATGCTGTCTTGATGACTGTAGCTCTATAGTATTGTCTGAAGTCTGGGAGAGTTATTCCTCCAGCCTCTTTCTTTCTCTTCAGTAATGCTTTGGCAATTCTAGTTCTCTTATAGTTCCATATAAATGTTATTATGATTTGCTCTAGTTCTGTGAAATATGTCCTGGGTCATTTGATAGGATTGCATTAAATCTGTAGATTGCCTTGGGCAGTGTGACTGTTTTAACAATATTGATTCTTCCAACCCAAGAGCATGGGATATCTTTCCATTTTTTAAAGTCTTCTTTAACTTCCTTCATCAATTGTTTATAGTTTTCTGTGTATAATTCTTTCACCTCCTTGGTTAGACTTATTTCCAGATTTTTTATTACTTCGGGTGCTATTTTCAGGGGATTGTTTCTTTACCTTCTTTTTCTGTTGATTCATCATAGTGTAAAGAAATGCCACTGATTTTTGAACGTTAATCTTGTAACCTGCTACCTTGCTGAATTCTTCGATCAGCTCTAGTAGTTTTTGTGTGGACCTTTTAGGGTCTTCTATATATAGTAACATGTCATCAGCATATGGTGACACTTTTAACTCTTCTTTTCCAATTTGGATCCCATTTATTTCTCTCTCTTGCCTGATTGCTGTGGCTAGGACTTCCAAGACTATGTTGAATCAGAGTGGTGACAGTGGGCATCCTTGTCTTGTCCCAGATTTTAGTGGGAAGCTTTTGAGTTTTTCAGCATTGAGTACTATTCTGGCTGTAGGTTTGTCATATATAGCTTTTATTATGTTGAGGTATGTTCCCTCTATATCCAATTTGGTTAGAGTTTTTATCATAAATCGGTGTTGAATTTTATCAAATGCTTTTTCTGCATCAATTGAGATGATCATGTGGTTTTTGTCCTTTCTCTTGTTGATGTGATGTATTACATTGATTGATTTGCATATGTTGAACCACCCTTGTGTCCCTGGGATGAACCCCACTTAATCATGATGCATAATCTTTTTTAAGTGTGTTGAATTCAATTTGCTAGTATTTTGGTGAGGATTTTGGCGTCTATGTTCATCAGTGATATTGGCCTATAATTCTCTCTTTTGGTAGCATCTTTGCCTGGTTTTGGTATCAGGGTGATGGTGGCTTCATAGAATGAGTTTGGGGGTATTCCCTCCTTTTCAGTCTTCTGGAAGAGTTTGAGAAGGACTGGTATGAGTTCTTTTTTTGTATGTTTGGTAGAATTCCCCAGTGAAGCCGTCCTGTCCTGGACTTTTATTTGTAGGGAGGTTTTTTATTGCTAATTTGATTTCATTTCTAGTGATTGGTTTGTTCAAGTGGTCAGTTTCTTCTTGAATCAACCTTGGTGGACAGTATGTTTCCAGAAACTTGTCCATCTCGTCTAGGTTATCCAGTTTGGTTCCATATAGTTTTCCATAATATTCTCAAATGATATTCTGTATTTCTATTTTATTTGTTGTAATTTCTCCATTTTCCTTTCTTATTTTGCTAACTTGTGCTCTCTCTTTTTTCCTATTTTTGAGTTTGACCAGAGGTTTATGATTTTATTTACTTTCTCAAAATAAAACAGCTTTTGGTTTGATTGACTTTTTTCTATGGCCTTTTTAACCTGTATTTTATTTATTTCCTCCCTAATCTTTATAATTTCCTCCCTTCAGCTGCCTTGTGGGGGTTTTCTACTTTTTCTACTTCATTCATCTGGTGCATTAGATTGTTTATTTGAGATTGTTCTTCTTTCTTGAGTAAGGCCTGTACTGCTATAAACTTCCCTCTTAGCACTGCCTTTGCTGGGTCACACAAATTTTGTGTGGTTGTGCTTTCATTTTCATTTGTCTCAAGGTATTTTTTTAATTTCACCTTTGATTTCCTCATTGACCCATTGGTTTTGTAATAGCATATTGTTTAATCTCCATGCCTTCCTTTTTTTGTCCTTTGTTTCTCTGTTGTTGATTTCTAGTTTCATGGCATTGTGTTCAGTAAAGATGCTTGAGATAATTTCTATCTTCTTAAAATTACTGAGGTTTCTTTTGTGCCCAGGTATGTGATCAATCCTGGAAAATGTTCCACGTGCACTTGAAAAGAATGTATATCCTATTTTGGGGGGCTGTAATGCTCTGAAAATATCCACCAAATCTAATTTTCCTATTGTATTATTTAATTTCTCTGTTGCCTTATTTATTTTCTGTCTGGAAGACCTGTCTAGTGATGTTAATACGGTGTTAAATTCTCCAACCATGATTATATTCCCATCAATGTCTCCCTTTATCTGTGTTAGTAATTGTTTTATATACTTAGGTGCTCCTATATTGGGTGCATATATATTAATATCCTCATCTTGTATCACTCATTTAATCATTATAAAATGTCCTTCTTTATCTTTCTTTATGGGCTTTGTTTTAAAGTCTATTTTGTTGGAAATCAGTATTGCAACACCTGCTTTTTTGGCTTTTCCATTTGCATGGAATATCTTTTTCCATCCTCTCACTCTCAATCTATATGTGTCATTCTCTGTAAAGTGGGTCTCTTGTATACAGCATATTGAAGGTTCTTGCTTCATTATCCAGTCTGCCACTCTATGTCTTTTGACTGGAGCATTTAGTCCATTAACATGTACAGTAATTAATGATAGATGTGTGTTTATTGCCATTTTGAGCTTATCTTTGCAGTTGACTTGGTATTTCCTCTTTGCTCCTTTCTTCTTCCTTTTGTGGTTTGGTCATTTTCCTTTGTATTATCATGGATATTATTTAATTTTTGTGACTCCCTTGTAAGTTTTTGGCTTGTGTTTACCCTTTTTTGTAAATCTATTATCAGATTACTATAACTGTTTTTATTAAACTGATAGTAACATGATCTCAAACCCAACCTACTAAGAACAAAAATTTTAAAAAAGAAAGAAAAAAAATTCTATATTTCTCTGCCTCCCTCTCTCAATAATTTGTATGTCTTCTTTTAAAATTTCATTTTTATTTTATTTGTAATTCATGAGTTATCACCTTTATAGTTGTGAGTTTCTCATTTCTGTAGCATCCTGCTGCTTTTCTATTTAGTGTAGACCTTTCAATGTTTCTTTTGACATGTGTTCAGTGTTGCTAAACTCTTGTCATTTTTTCTTGTCTGTGAAATTCTTTATGTCTCCTTCTATCCTAAAGGTTAGCCTTGCTGGATAAAGTATTTAGGCTGCATCTTTTTTTCATTCAAGACTCTGAATGCATCTTGCCACTCCCTTCTGGCCTGCAGTGTTTTTGTAGAGAAATCAGCTGACAGCCTTATGGGGGTTCCCTTGTAACTCACTGTTTGCTTTTCTCTTTCTGCCTTTAGGATAACTTCTTTATCCTTGACTCTGGCCATTTTCATTATGATATATCTTGGTGTGGGTCTATTTGGGTTCTTCCTGTTTGGGACTCTCTGAAATTCCTGTACTTGGATATCTGATTGCTTTTTTAAGTTTGGGAAGTTTTCAGTCATGATTTCTTCAAAAACCTTTTCAATCCCCTTTGATCTTTCTTCCCCATCTGGGACCCCTATTATGTGAAGATCAGCACACTTTATATTATCCCACAGGTCCCTTATGCTATTTTCATTTGTTTTTATTTGTTTGTATTGTAGCTTTTCTGATTGGGTGCATTGTATTGTCCTGTCTTCTAGGTCACTTATTCATTCCACTGCATTATCTAGTCTGCTTTGCACAGCCTGTATATCATTCCTTATCTCAGCCAATGAGTTTACCAATTCTACTTGGTTCTTCTTTATAGCTTCAATTTCATTTTTGACATATTTTATATCTCTAAACACTATCTCTTTTAGTTCCTTCCGTACTTTGATCACTCCTTTTTTGAAATCTTGATCTAGTAGGCTATTGATGTCTATTTCATTGATCATACTTTCAGGGGATTTCTCTTGTTCTTTTAATTGGGAATGGTTTCTCTGCTTCTTCATCTTGCTCATACCTCTCTGGTACTGTGGTTTATGGAGTATCAGTTATCTATTGTGGTCCTTAAGGAGTTTATCTATCTAATGCCTATGTAGGAATAAAACTTAAAAAAAAAGAGTGAGAGAGAGAAAGAATTTTAAAAGAAGGGAGAAAAAAAGTTTTGAAAACAGTGTATAATGAGTAATAGAAGAGCAAGTTGAAACAGAATTTTTAAAAATAATAATAAAATATTTTTAAAAGATTTTTAAAGGGATTCAAACTGGGGGTATATGTAATTGTTTAAGAAGTAAATATTAAAAGGATTATAGAAAATTGAACAGGTAAAACAGATTTAAAAAATAAAGGGGGGGGGGTCTGTGGTCTCCTGGAGACTGTGTGCTTTTAATGTGAAGTCTTTCTGTCTTCATCGTGTTTTAGAAACTCACCTTGCTGTTTCCAGAGGCCTTCCATTAGCGCCCTCGTCTGTGCTGCTCCCAGTGCCTGTAGGCAAGGATATCGTGCCTCCTCCCAACACTGGGTCAGGTGCAGCTCTCCTCTGCTGTGGGTGGGCGGGTCACTGCCCCTCCCGATGCCGCAGTCAGATGTTGCAGACTGGCCAGGTAAGGGGGCTGGTAGCGCCCCCTCCCAGCACCGCAGTCAGGGGCTGTGTTCATGCCCAAAAGTTGGGGGAGCCGCCGGCCCTCTCCCAGCGCCAGTCGCTCTGCTGCTGTGTGGCACTGCGCACTCCGCCTTGGGTCTGCACTCCACAGGTGGGCTCGGGGAAGACCAAGGAACTGCCCTGTCCCTGCTCCAGGCCAGAACCCAGCTCCTTGTTTGTCTTTGTGGAGCAAGTTCTCTGAGGGACCAGGATGGAAGGATCCTATCTGCCTTGGGCTGTAGACAAGTCTCAGTCTGGCCTTTGAGGCTGCTAAGACCTTAGGTGCAGATGCAGGTTTCGTCCTTGCCCCACCCTGGGTGCTAAGCACCATTGGATATGGCGGCTGTGCCTGAACCCCACCTCTCTTCACCCAAAAACTTTCCACTGGTTTTCAGAGATGGGGTTTGCACCCTTCCCCCCAGGACACATCAGCCATATTGTTTTATGCAGGGCCCAGGTTGTTCTGCCCTGTGCACCCACAGCCACGGTGCACAGCCCAGTGCAGTCCCCCGGGGCTGCCTCAGTGCAGCCATCCCCATCCTCTGCCTGGCTTGAGCAGCCTGTCCCTGTCCCCAGCTTCCAGGCCACATCTCAGGCTGGGTGTCGCTGGGACCCTCTGTGCCTGTTTAACTTAGTTCTGTCAGTCAAGAGCTGCTCTGTACTGATCTGAGCCTTGGAGTCTCCCCCTCTGACCTGCTGGCCTCTCAGTTGGAGAGGGGAGACCCAGCGAGCGAGGGCCAGTCCCTTTTGCCACTCCCTCCCTGTGGGACCTATCTCTCTCTGCTTTGCCTTTTCTTCTTTCTTTTTTCTTTTCTCCTACCAGATTTTTGGCTTCTCTATCTTTTGAAGAAGACGATGTCCTGTCAGAGTTCTGCAGGTGCTCTGGTTGGCTGAGTGGGTCTGTGGATGTGAGTCTTGGTGCATTTGTGGGAAAGGGTGAGCTATGAGAGTCCTTCTAGTCCACCATCTTGGCATCCGTTCCCAGATCTTTAGCTTTTTAAACTTACATAGTTATCAAATGAATGTAGCCAACTACAAAATAAAAAAACAACAGAATGCAGTATTCCAATCATAAATTCAGTCAAATGTGCTTATACATATTCAAGAAATCAACATAATTATTAGTTCATTTGTGTCCTCATTATTATTGTTATTATTTTTTAGATTCTTCATATAAATGATATCATATGGCATTTTTTTCTCTATCTGGCCCACTTCACTTTGAATGACAGCCTTCAGTTCCATCCATATTGCTGCAAATGGCATTATTTTACTCTTTTTTATGGCTGATTAGTGTTCCAGTGTATAGATATACCACCTCTTCTTTATCCAATCATCTGTTGATGGACATTGGGGTTGATTCCATGTCTTGGTTATCATAAGTAGTGCTGCTATGAACTTTGGGGTGCAAGGGTTTTTTTTTTAATTTTATTTTTCTCTGGATATATGCCCAGGAGTGGGATTGCTGGATCATGTGGTAAGTCTATTTTCAGTTTCTTAAGGAACCTCCATACTGTCCTCCATAGTGGCTGCACCAATCTACATACCCACCAACAGTGTAGGAGGGTTCCCTTTCTCCACATCCTCTCTAGCATCTATCATTTGTAGACTTTTCAATGATGGCCATTCTGGCTGGTCTGAAGTGATATCTCATTGTAGTTTTGATCTGCATTTCTCTGACAATTAGCGATGCTGAGCATTTTTTCATGTGCCTGTTGGCCATTTGTATATCTTCATTGGGGAATTGCTTGTTTAGGTCTTCTGCCCATTTTTGGATTGGGTTGCTTGTGTCTTTGATATTAAGGTGTATGAGATGTTTGTATATTTTGGAAATGAGTCCCTTGTCAGTCACATTATTTGTAAATATTTTCTTCCATTCTGTAAGTTGTCTTTTCATTTTGTTGATGGTATCCTTAGCTGTGCAAAAGCTTTTAAGTTTAATTAGATCCCATTTGTTTATTTTTGTTTTTAATTCCAATGCTCCAGGAGCTGGCTCAAAAAATATATTACTGTAATGTATGTTTGCAAGCATTCTGCCTATGTTTTCTTATAGGAATTTTATAGCATCTGGTGTTACATTTAGGTCTTTAATCCATTTTGAGTTTATTTTTGTACATGATGTTATGGAATGTTCTAATTTCAGTCTTTTACAGGTAGCTGTCCAGTTTCCCCAGCACTATTATTGAAAAGACTGTCTTGTCTCCATTGTATATTCTTGCCTTCTTTGTCATAGATTAATTGACCTTACATGCATGGGTTTATTTCTGGACTCTCTATCCTGTTCCATTGATCTGTGTGTGTGTGTGTGTGTGTGTGTGTGTGTGTGTGTGTGTTTGCCAGTACCATAGAGTTTTGATTATTGTAGCCTTGTAGTATAGTCTGAAGTCAGGAAGCATGATTCCCCCAGCTCCATTCTTCTTTTTCAAGATAATTTTGGCTATTCAAGGTCTTTTGTGTTTCCATACAAATTTTAACATTTTTTGTTCCAGCTCTGTGAAGAAAGTCATTGGTAACTTGATAGGGATTGCATTGAATCTATAAATTGCCTTGGGGAGTATGGCCATTTTAACAATATTGATTCTTCCAGTCCAAGAACACATTATATCTTTCCATTTGTTTATGTTGTCTTCAGTTTCCTTCATCAGTGTCTTATATACCTCTTCCAGTCTGGAAAGAGTTGTGTAGGAGATGATCCAATTTCCCATGGCCATCAGAGCCAGGTGCTCAAGGGGTTTCTTATGTGGGCTATATGTGCCCACTGGCTGTGGCAGGGCCATGGCTACAATGCAAGAAGGGTAGTGTATAGTGTGTTTGCTTGGCTCAGTTGTGACATGGCTGCTGTGGCACTAGATGTGTGGGGTTCAGCACATTTATCTGGCCAGGCTGTGACACAGCTGCTGTGTGGGGAGGACAGGATGTAGTTCACTCACCTGGCTGTTGCATGGGGAGGATAAAGATTCAGAGTGTTCTCTCAACTTGGTTGCAGCATGACTTCTGTACAGGGAGGGTAAGGTAAAATGTGCTTGCCCAGCTCAGTTGTGGTGCAGTGGCTACCTGATGTGAACAGGGGCTCAAGGAACTCACCTGGCTCTCTTGCATCATAGAGTGAGCAGAGCACCCCCATTGGTGCTAAAAGTCTAGAGGGAGGGAAACAAAAATGGTATGCACCAGGTCCACCACCAGCAAGTCAGAATTAAATTGCAAATAATGCACCAGCAACTTTTCCTTCCCTGGAGAGAGTCCCAGTAGGTTCCTGTCTCTCTAGAAGTTTCTTTGAGTTTAGTAAGTGGGTCTCTATTGCTTATTACCTACACAACTATTGAACTATTGCTTTTTCACTGAATCTGGAGGAAAAAAATGAGTCTTTATGTGAGTCCTGTAGGAACAAGTTTTCCATTTCTGACAACTCTATGTTTCTTTTGGACTTAATCCCCATTGCCTTTCAAAATCAGATGTTTTAGGAACTCACCTTTTCAGTTTTGGATCCAAGGGTTGTGATACCTGATGGAGGGCTCAACCTGTTCACTCCTTAAGGGAGGCTCTATATTTTGAAGATTCATTCTGACTCTGGATTATTGATTCTGGGGTGGGGTCCCAGGCAAGACCATGTCTCTGCCTCTCCTACCCATCTTGATGCATGTCATTTATCTTTTGTTCTAGAGGTACTGCTTATCTAGTTCTCATGTCTTTTTCAGAGGAAAATTATTCCATATGTAGCTACAAACTTGTTGAGTCCTTGGGAATAGGTGAGTTCAGGGCCTTCCTATGCCACTATCTTGACTCATCATTTGGAGAGTTTCTGTTTTATTCAAGAATGTATATTCTTTGAAGGCCAGAATTTGACTTTAAAATTCTTTAAAAATTTACTGCAGCAACTGTAGTAATAATAGTAGGTGTTTAATTAGTAGCTACTGGTGAATGTGGTAAAACTGAAAATTCATTTGCATTAGTAATTAACTTGCCATTGAATACCAATTCAATGTCAGATAATAGTGTTATAGAAATTAATAATAAGATCCTTAAGTGTTTCTTTAATAACCTAGTAGGGAAGATTGTCTTGCAGTTAATTAAAATAACACAATGTTTTAATAGAGATATACACAAAATGCTGTGGGAGCTCTCAGTGGAAGAATCTGTTTTGAGAGTTAGAGAAATCATCATAGAAATAATAAAAATGAATCTGAATAATTAGTATAAGTTCTCCAGGTGAAGAAAAGGTGAAGGTCATCCTTTCTGTGAGTAATATTATAGACATATGAAATAATCATGAAACAAATTATGTTTATTGCAGTACTTGACCAGAAGTCATATATATAGCATAACTAGAGTGTACCAGCTAGAAAAAAAGGCACTGGTAAGAACAGAAAAACTAAGCAGGGTCCATATCCTGGAACGTCTCTTGTATCTGGGATAAAGAGTTTGGATTTTCACATTGTAAAACCTGGGGAGCCATCTAAGAATTGTGAGAAAATATAAAATAGGGTAAAAAGCAACACAAATTGACTAGGGACTATTGTGGGTTTTGCCCTAACAGTTTCATACCCTTGGAAATCTCTGTTTGAAGCAAACTGGAATAGTTGATTGCCTAGTGTATGGATATCAGAGTTGTATTTTAGAAAGTAAGTCACTGTATCCTTAAAGACAGCCAGAGTATGGAGGAGTAGAGAAGAAATTGGAGGCAGGAACTATTTGGGAGAGAATCACAATTGCAATATGAAATTTATTCCCCAGTAAACTCATTTGAGAAAAATCCATTTTACGTATTTTTTTCTATTTTTCAGTTTTATTAAGTAGAATTTTTACAATTTGACTGCACATATACAATGTATTGCATGTAAATACATATGCATAATATATTGCACAAACTGTTTAAATTTACATATATGTACTATTAATTGTTTCTAAGAATGTTAAGAACTTTAGCTATTTAAACTTACATAGTTATCAAAGGAATAAAGCTAACCACAAAATAAGAATTGATTAAAAAAGACACATACACCCCATTATTAACAGCAACATTATTTATAATTGCCAAGATATGGAATCATCATAAGTGCACATCAATAAATGAATGGATAAAGAAGATGCAGCATGTATATGTAATAGAATACAACTCACCCATAAGAAATAAGGATATTTTGCCATTTGCAGCCATTCATTCACTTTTTTTTCCACTTCAAAAACCAGAATTTTTTAACTGGCATAAACATTTCCATTGCATCAAAAAGAACAAAACACCTAGAAATAGAAATAAATTTAACAAAGAAACAAACTTAACAAAGGGGGTGACCTATGCTCTGAAAACTGTAAAACATTGATGAAGGAAATTGAAGATGATACAAAGAAATGGAAAGATAACTTGTGCTCTTGGATTGGAAGATCAACATTATCAAAATGGCTGTACTACCCAAAGCCACTCACAACATTTTTCACAGAACTAGAACAAACAATTCCAAAACTTATATGGAACCATGAAAGACCCCGAACTGCCAAAGTAATCTTTTCTAGGTCTTTTTCTCCCTTCTTTCTTCTTTGTGTTCTCATTTCTTATGGTTTGGTGAATAGAGGTTCCTTTAACATTTGCTGTAAAGCTTATTTGGTGGTGCTGAATTCTTTTAGATTCTGTTTATCTGTGAAGTTTTTGCTTTCTCCATCAAATCTGAATGAGAGCTTTGCTGGATAGAGTATTCTTGGTTGTAGGTTTTTCATTTTCATCACTTTAAATATATCTTGCCACTCCCTTCTGGCCTGTAGAGTTTCTGCTGAAAAATCAGCTGATAAACTTAAGGGAGTTCCCTTGTATATTATTTGTTGCTTTTCTCTTGCTAATTTAATATTTTTTTCCTTATCTTTAATTTGTGTCAGTTTGATTACTATGTGCCTTGGTGTGTTCCTCTTTGGGTTGATCCTTTGTGGAACTCTCTGCACTTCCTGGACTTGGATGACTGTTTCCTTTCTCAAGTTGGAGAAGTTTTCCATTATTATTTCTTCAAAAATTTTCTCAGGTTCCTTCTCTCTTCTCTTTCAGTGACCCTTATAATGTGTATATTAGTGCACTTCGTGTTGCCACAGAGTTCTATTAAACTATCCTCATTTCTTTTCATTTTTTTTCTGTTCTGCAGTAGTGATTTCCACTAATTTGTCTTCTAGCTCACTGATCCATTCTCCTGCCTCATTTAGTCTATTCTTGGTTGCTTCTAGTGTGTTATTCATTTCAGTAATTTTATTCTTTAACTCCATTTGGATATTTTTATATTTTCCAATTATTTGCTAAAATTTTCACTCTGTGCCTCTATACTCCCCTTGAGTTCTCTGAACATCTTGGCCATCATTACTTTAAACTCTTTCTCAGATAAATTGCCTATCTCCTCATCACTTTTTTCTTCTTCTGGGATTTTATCTTGTGCTTGGCCTGGGAGATATTATCTTTCTATTTGTATTTTTAGGTAGGTTAGATACATTTCTCAACCTTGGAGAGGTGGCCCTCTATTGGAGATGTCTTATGCATCACAGAAGTACACTCCTTTCTTGTCACTCAAGGGCTAGGGTCATGCCAGTCCCAGGGTA
Organism: Camelus dromedarius; assembly: GCF_036321535.1. Lineage (NCBI taxonomy): Eukaryota > Metazoa > Chordata > Mammalia > Artiodactyla > Camelidae > Camelus > Camelus dromedarius. Next base: position 52,584,283 of record NC_087472.1, on the reverse strand, counting down.
GAGTCTGGCCTGTGTTTGTGGATTCCTTCTACAGGCTTTGGGATTGTTATTTTCTTATTTCTGATACCTGTCCCTGGTGAATGAGGCTGGTCTAAAGGCTTAGGCAAGTTTCCTGGCAGGAGGAGCCAGTGCCTGCCCACTGCTGGGTAAAACTCAATCCTGGAACTCTGGTGGGTAGGGCTGTGTCAAGAGGACTTTGTGGCTTAGGAAGTCTGCTGATGGGTGGGGCTGTGTTCCCACCCTGTATGTTGTTTGGCCTGAGGCTCCCCTTCAGGCTGCTGAGTGGGGCTAGGTTGGTGCTAATGATCCAGTCTCCAGGAAAGCTCATGTAGATGAACACTTCCAGAATGTCCACCACCAGCTTTTATGTCCCCTGGGTGAGCTGAAGCCATCCCCCACATCCCAAGGAGATCCTCCAAATCCTGGCCCAGGTTCATATGAAATCACTGCCTCTGCCTTTGGACCTGGTGCACTGGAGATTCTATTTATGCTTACCAAGAGAGTGAAGTCTCTGATTCTCCCAGGCCTGCAGGGCTCCTGGTGTTAAGCCCTACCTGCCTTCAAAACCAAATGTCCTGGGGTCTCCTCTTTCTCCCAATGCCAGAACCCTAGGCTGGGGAGTCTGATGCCATGGCTTAGAACTCTCACTCATGTGGGAAGGCCTCTGCAAATTAATTATTCTTCAGCTTGTGGGTTGCCAATATGGGGGTATGGGGCCCAATTATATCATGAGCATGCCCCTCCTACCATCCTGCTGTGGTTCCCTTTATGTTTCCAGTTGAAGATGTTCTTCTTTGCTAGATTCTAGTCTTTTCTTTTTTTATGATTGTCTAGTAGTCATTTGTGGTTTCATTGTAGTCACGAGGAGAGCTCATGGCCCTACAACTCTGCCATCTTCAAATCCTCTTGTTTTTTTTCAGTATAAGTAATTTTTAAAGATCCTCTGTCCCAAAATCAGGGCAGTGAGGCCTTAAAAAACAATGAAATAATTCAACTTTAGAGAAAGTAATCCTGTAGTTAAAATCATGTCCAAAATATTTATAAGTATATAGAAATTTCTTTTATTTTCACACCCTTCTTGAAGATAATATTAAAAGAAAATTTACCTTTCCTTGTCTAAAGGTTGCATAAAATATGTCACCATGGATATTTGGGTAATCTCACAATGAAGAATATTTCATAAGTATGGGATGTTACTTTATATAGTGTGTGCTTACATGCAAAGTTTTCACATAAAATTTTTTTGCCCTGTGATTATTTTCACTTTCAACTAAAATAGTGGTGGTTTTAAAATAAAAACCAGAGAATATGTAGATTATGATAAAAATAAAATTCAATAAATTTTGAAGTGAGAGAAAGCAAATTGAGGCAGATTAAGTTGTAAGTGTGTACGTGGTGAAATTTTGAGCTCTAAATGGCTCAACAGTTTAGTGAAGATGCAAGAAAAAGAATATTCAATAGCTTCATTCAAAGATGTAGCTTTTATAAGGTCTGTGGAGAGTAAGACATAGCAGCCACAATTTACAGCGAGACAGAAGGAGTTATTAAGAAATGTATATATGTATTATATTGAAAATTATAATGTAATTAATATCAGTGGAAATATCACACATTTTAAGGGTATAAAATAAAATAAAATTTAACACAATCATAGTCCAGTACACCAGGAAAAAACACTATAAGCTTCTAGAAATTTTCTAGAATTTATATATATATATACACACACACACACACACTATCCTGTAAAATACGGGGTTTTTTGCAGCATTCTAGCTAAAGCATAGGATGTATATGACATTTTTCCCTGTGTATTAAATTTCATATACTGAAAATTTAGCAAGCTGAGAATATGAACAGATGAGCTCACCAAATCAGTTGTTTTGCAGGAGGAATTATGGATTACTTCTTTCTCATCTTTCTGTTTGATCCCTAAGCAGTTAAATGGACCAGATGTGTAATCAATTCACATTGCTTTAAAAGACAGAAACATTATCTTGATTGTTTTAAAAAATATACATAGACTTCATCAAATGGTGTTGGGAAAATGACAGCAGCATGTAAAGCAATGAAGCTAGAACACTCCCTTACACCATACACAAAAATCAACTCAAAATGGATAAAAGACTTAAACATAAGGCAAGATACAATAAACCTCCTAGAAGAAAATATAGGCAAAACGTTATCTGACATACATCTCAAAAATGTTCTCCTAGAAGAGTCTACCCAAGCAATAGAAATGAAAGCAAGAATAAACAAATGGGACCTAATGAAACTTACAAGCTTCTGCACAGCAAAAGAAACCATAAGTAAAACAAAAAGACAACCTACAGAATGGGAGAAAATTTTTGCAAATGAAACCGACAAAGGCTTGATCTCCAGAATATATAAGCAGCTCATATGACTTAATAAGAAAAAACAAACAACTCAATCCAAAAATGGGCAAAAGAGCTAAACAAGCAATTCTCCAAGGAAGACATACAAATGATCAATAGGCACATGAAAAAATGCTCAGTATCACTAATTATCAGAGAAATGCAAATCAAAACTACAATGAGGTATCACCTCACACCAGTCAGAATGGCCATCATTCAAAAGTCCACAAATGACAAATGCTGGAGAGGCTGTGGAGAAAAGGGAACCCTCCTACACTGCTGGTGGGAATGCAGTTTAGTGCAGCCACTGTGATAAACAGTATGGAGATTCCTCAAAACGCTAGGAATAGACTTACTATATGAACCAGGAATCCTGCTCCTGGGCATGTATCCAGAAGGAACCCTACTTTAGGATGACACCTGCACCCCAATGCTCATAGCAGCACTATTTACAATAGTGAAGACATGGAAACAGCCTAAATGTCCTTCAACAGATGAATGGATAAAGAAGAAATGGTATATTTATACAATGGAATACTATTCAGCCATAAAAACCCACAACATAATGCCATTTGCAGCAACATGGTTGCTCCTGGAGAATGTCATTCTACGTGAAGTAAACCAGAAAGAGAAAGAAAAATACCATATGGGATCACTCATAAGTGGAATCTAAAAAAAAAAAAAAAAAAAAAAACATAAATGCAAAACAGAAATAGACTCATAGACATAGAATACAGACTCGTGGTTGCCAAGGGGGCGGAGGGTAGGAAGGGATAGACTGAATTTTAAAATGTAGAATAGATAAACAAGATTATACTGTATAGCACAGAGAAATATACGCAAGGTCTTATGGTAGCTCACAGAGAAAAAATGTGACAATGAATATATATATGTTCATGTATAACTGAAAAATTGTGCTTTACACTGGAATTTGACACAACATTGTAAAATGGTTATAAATCAATAAAAAATATAAAAAAGAAATTAAAAAAATATATTTTTATACATAGAAATAACCACAATTATAGCATTCATTCATTAAACAAGTATTTATTAAATATCTACCATGTGCTAGGGATTGTCCAAGATGCTAAAGAAAAACATATAACAATCATATTGATACTACAGTATATAAATAATTATATTTATTATTATGGTCACAAAAAGTTTCTCAGCTTTCCCATTTCCATTTTAAGCAATAACCATTTCATTTTTAACATGGGGATTTACTTCAGATATATTTCTTGTAAACTTACATTTCTTTTGAGAACTAGTGTCTTTTTCATATTAATATCAACTAACTTCCAGTGTTTTTAAAATGTTATTAATAAAGCACATTGTTTACTGCTGTAAACACAAATGTTCATGTACTTGTTTGAGGTTTGAGTACCTGTGTTTCATTCTTTGAGGTATAAACCTAGGAGCGAAATTGCTGGATCATAAAATAATTCTTCTTAATTTTTGAGGATTGTGAATGAAAAATATTACCAACCATATCAGTAAACAAAGAATACTGTAGCCATCAAGTCATCAGCCACTATCACCACTCCTGATAGTGAGTGGAGGTAACTCAGTATGCAGACAAATAGGCAGCCCAGCTTCTGCTGCCATTCCCAATGGTGTCCTCTGAGGGAACTCAGGAAGTGGAAGAACAAGATACTAGCCCTGGATAGCTAAGTGTGTATCAAAGGGAAGATTTTAATGAGCCCAGACCTTTGCACCTTCCCATATTTAAAAAAGCACTAAATTTCTTAACTTGAGATATCTTGCTTTTGTTTACTAACTGTAATCTTTTGATGTTCTGACTACCTGGTCTTTGTTGCAAGAACTCATATATCCTGGTTTCTACCTTGCCACTTTGGAGCAGTGCCTCAGAGTGATTGAAGAGGCTGTCATCTTGGGCTTAACACTTCACAAATGTCCACTGAATAAAACCTAACTCTTACCTTTTAGATTGTGAATTTTATTTCAGTTGAAAGGATCAACCAAACTCTTTCTGAAAGCAACTTAATTATTTTATATTCTCATAAAAAAATGTAATGATGTACATGAGTTAAATTTTCTTAACATGAAGCCAATACTTCTTTTTATCCAATTTATTATAACTTTCTTAAGGTGTGTGAAGTGGTATCACATTGTGGTTTTGATTTACACAACACTAAGAACTAATGATGTTGAGCATCTTTTATGTGCTTGTGGGTCATTTCTATAAATTCTGTCAAGAAAGGTCTATTCAAGTACTTGTTCATTTTTAAAATAGGTTGTGTTTTTGTTGTTGAGTTGTTAAAATTTTTATATATTCTAAATGTTAGATTATTAATAAATATATGATTTGAAGTATACCCTTATATTACTCAGGTTATCATTTTACTTTCTTGATAATGCCTTTTGATGTACAAAAGTTTAAAATTTGAAGTCCAATTTGTCTATTTGACTCATATTTTTAGTGTCATATGCAGACTTTCACTGCTAATCCAGGGTCATGAATGTTACCCCTGCTTTCTTCTAATAGTTTTATGTGTTTAGGTGTTATGTTTAGGTCATTGAGTCTTTTTATTGTTGTTGTTCTTAATTTTTGTATATGGTATAATGTGGAGGTCCACCTTCATTCTTTCATATTCAGATATATTGTTGTACAAGCACTATTTCTTGAGAAGACTATTTTTTCCCAGCAAATATTTTGGCACCCTAATTAAAAATCAATTGGTCCTAAGCCTGACACAACCATAGAGACCGTCAGCTGGCCACAGTCAACCATAGACTCCATAGGCCTTATCTGAACATAAAGTCCACTGACTCTCTCTCACATCAAGTCTGGTTCAATTATGGGCACCAACATCAGGTCCCTCTCTCACAAATGCCACCAGCTGGCCCACCCAGACTAACTGGTGAAGGTCTTGCGTTGCAGATGTCAGTTTGTAGAGAATAGATTACACCACTTCTTTAAAGGTGCAGACATAAATACAAAGATATAAGAATCACAAATATTTAGGGGAAAATGACCCCTAAAAAGGAAACTACTTAAGCTCTAGTAGCTGACACTAAGACAATGGAAATCAATGAACTATCTGACAAAGAATTCAAAACAATTTTCTTAAAGAAACAGAGAGATACAAGAGAACACAGATAGACAAGTAAACAAAACTAGGTAAACAATATGTAAACAAGCTGAGAAGATTAACAAAGAAATAGAAATTATAAAATAGAACTGAACCAAAACACTAGAGTGGAAGAATGACTAAATTGGAAATTTCAAAAAGAATTTCAATAGCCGCCCTGATGAAGCAGAAGATAGAGTTAGTGAACTGAAAGACAGGTCATTTGAAATTATTCAGATAGAGGAGCAAATATATATATATATAATAGTTAATAAAGCCTTTGGAACTTATGGGGCACCATCAAAAGAAGCAATATATTCATGACGGGAGTATCAGAGGGAGAGAAGAGTGATTAAGGGGTAGAAAGTTTATTTAAATAAACAATGCATAAATTTTCCCAAATTTGGGCAGGAAAATGGACAGCCAGAATCATGGAACCCAAAAGTCCCCAAATAGTATGAAACTTTAAAAATCTCCAACAAAACACATTACAAAGAAATTGTCAAAAGACAAACACAATGAGAGAATTTTGACAATAGCAATGGAAAAGTGATTTGTGACATATAAAGTATCCTCCATATGTATGAATTTTTCAGCAGGAACCACGCAGACTAGAAGGGAGTGTAGTGACATAGTCAAGGTAGTGAATCAAAAGACCTGCACACCAAGAATATTATATCCAGCAAACTTATACTTCAAAAATGAAGAAGATATAAAGACATTCAAAGATAAAATCTGAGGGTAAGCATTACTACTAGACTTCTCTTACAAGAAGTGTTAAAGGGCATTCTTTAAGTTAAAATAAATAAGCACTAGACAGAAACACAAAGGCATATGAAAGAACAAATATTACTGGTAATAGCAAACGTATAAACAAATTCAGAACATTCTGTCCTGGTGGTGCATAAATCACTTTTAACCTGAGTATGAACATTAAAAAACAAAAGTATTAATAATTACTATTATAACAAATATTTCTTAATGGGTACAAATATAAAAAGAAGTAAACATTGACCTCAATAACAAAGTGTGTGGTGGAGTAAAAGTGTAAAGCTTTATTTATGATTGAAGTTAAATTGCTATCAGCTTAAAATAGACTGTTACAACTATAAAAGTTTCAATGCAAGCTTTATAGTAACCATAAGGGAAAAAATCTTTAGTAGATACTCAAAGGATAAAGAAGAAAAATCCCAAAGCCTATCATTAAGAGATACATAAAACCACAAATAAATACAATAAAAGAAGCAGAGAGGTAAGAAAGAACTATAAAACCCACACACAAAAAGGACAAAATGACAAAGTAACTCCTTAAGGAAAAAAAATCTATACTAGATGTTCAAAGTATAAAGAGGAAAAAAATCAAAGCCTATCAGTAAAAGACACATAAAACCACAAAGAAATACAACAACAAAAAAAGAGAGGTACAAAAGAACTATAAAACACAAAGAAAAAAATGAACAAAATGACAATAGTAACTCCTCATCTATCATTGATGGCATTAAATGTAATGAATTAAATTCACCAATCAAAAGACAGAGTGGTTGAACAGATTTTAAAAAGACCTACATATATGCTGCTTATTGAGATTCACAATAGATTTAAGAACAAACACAGCCTGAAAGTGAAGGGATAGATAAAGATGTTCTATGCAGAAGGCAAACGAAAGTGAGCAGGGGTGGCTGTAATTCTATCAGCCAAAATGGACTTTAAGACAAAAATTCACAAGGGAGAAGGACATTCATTATATATGTTACATAATGATAAAAGAATCAGTTCTAAAGGAAGATACAATAATTGTAAACAGATATGCACCCAACATCAAAGCTCCTAAATATGTAGAACAAACACAAAAAATCTAAAGGAAGAAATAAATACCAATGCAATAATAGTGGAAATCTTCAGTACTTTACATTCAGTAATGAATAGACTATTCAAATAGAAAATCAATAAGGAAACAACAGATTGGAACAATGCTATAGATCAAATGGAACTGACCAACATACACAGAACACTCCACCAGACAGCAACAGAATACACATTCTTTTCAAGCAATTACTAAACATTCTCTAAGTTAGATAACATGCTAGCTCATAAAATGAATCTTAACAAATTAATGAAGACAAATCATTCCAAGTATTTTTTTACAAACATAATAGAATAAAATTAGAAACCAACAACAAAGGAAAATTGGGAAACTCATAAATATATGGAAATTAAACAATAAACTCTAAACCACAGGGTCAAAGAAGAAACAAATAATAATTTAGAAAGTACTTTGAGAAAGTAAAAATAAATCTATAACAAATCAAAACTTATGAAACACAGCAAAAGAGGAACATTTATAGCAATAAACACATTAAAAAACAAGAAAAATCTCAAATAAGCAATCTAACTTTACACTTCAAGGGACTAGAAAAAGAAAAAAAACTCAAGGTTTGTAGAAAGAAAGAAATATTAAAAATTAGAATATTTATAAATCAGAGAATAGAAGATGGGTAGAAAAATTGATGAATGTAGATTCTTTTTTAAAACAAAATCACAATTACAAATGCTTAGATAGACTAATAGACAAAAGTAGAGAATGTAAATAAAAATCAGAAACAAAAGAGGAGACATTACAATATATGCCACAGGATCTTTTTAAAAACCATAAGAGATTACCATAAACAATTATATGCCAATAAATTGGTCAACTTCAAAGACATAGATAAATTCTTAGAAATAAAAAACCTCCTGAGATTGAAGAAAAAAGTAGAAATCCTTAACACAACAACATAAAGGGGGGTGGTGGTGGATATTAAATCAGTAATCTAAAACCTCACTTAAAGAAAAACCCAGGACCAGATGACTGTACAGGTGAATTCTATCAAACTTTTAAAAAATAATTAAAATTGATCTTCCTTAAACCTGTATAAAAGACAGAAGTAGAAACACTTCTAAACTCATATGAGGCCAGCATTGCCCTGACACCTAAGCCAAACAAAGAAGTGACAAAAAAGAAGCTTCAGGTCAATATCCCTGATGAACATGAATGCAAAAATTCTCAAAAAAAAATTAGCAAATAGAATTCAGAACCACACTGAAAGGATTTTACATCATACAAAATGGGACTGAGCCTTGGCAAGCAAGTAGACTTCAACATAGCAACAATATGATACACCACATTAACAGAACAAACAATCACGTGACCAATTCAATATAGAAAAAGAATTGAAAATTTTCAGCACAATTTCATCATAAAAAATCCTCAGCAAATTAAGTATAGAATAAATGTACCTCAACACTACAATGTCTGTATATGAAAAACACACAGGAAACATCATGAACAATGGTGAAAAAAAAAAGTTTTTCATTTAATGTTTGGAAGAAGGCAAGGATGTCCATTCTCACCATTTCTATTCAACATGATACTGGAAGTCCTAGCCAGAGAAACTAGGCAAGACACAGAAGTGAAAGTCATCCAAATTTGGAAATGAAAAGTGAAAATAATTTCTGTTCACAGGTGACATAGCTTATTATGTAGAAAACACTATAGACTCCATAAAAATACTTCTATAACCAATGATGAATTCAGTAATATGCAGGATTCATAATCAGACCAGTAGATTAGTAGATTCCTGAAACTCAATCATCTTGTATAACTACAACTTTATACTCATTGAACAATAATCCCCCATAGACTCCTCTCTCCTCTAATAACCATAATTCTATAGTTGTAGACATTTGACTTTCAATACCTCATATTTGATATGCATTATTTGTCTTTCTGTGACTGAAATTTTATTGAGCATAATGTTCTTCAGGTTTATCTATGTTATTGCAAATGACAGGATTTCTTCTCTTTTTAGGCTGGTTAATAATCCATTTTTGTGTATACTGTATTATCTTTATTCATTCACCCCTTGACAGATCTGCTGATCTGACTTTGAATCCTGCAATATTACATGTTATTCCCATATCTTGGCTAATATGAGTAGTGCTATAATGTACACAGGAGTACAGGCATCTATTTGGGATCCTAATTTCAATTTCTGATTTTCATTTTCCTGATGACTAGCAATATTGAGCATTTTTTTATATAACTGTTGGCTTTTTCTGAGTCTTCTTTGGATAAATGTGTGTTAGTGTGACCATATTTTAATCAGGTTATTTGTGGGTTTTTTGCTATTGTTTTTATGCCATTGAGATGTAGGAGTTGGTTATACATTTTTAAAATAATCTGTTATCACACATATGTCTTATAATTATAATTTCCCATGTGATAGGTTGCCTTTCTTTATGTTGATTACTTCCTTTCTTGTGCAGAATATTGTTTTTTTATGTAGTCCTGATAATAGAATTTTGCTTTGGTGCCTGTGCTTTTTGTGTTCTATCTAAGACCAATATCAAGGAGATTTCTCCTTTGTTTTCTTCGAGGAATTTTACAGTTTCAGGTATTGCATTTAAATCTTTAATCTATGTAAAGTTAATTTTTATGTATGGTGTAAAATGAAGATCCAATTTCATTCTTTTGTTGTAGATATTCATTTCAGACAATATCATTTATTGAAAAGACTATCCATTCCCTATTGTGAATTCTTAGCACTCTTGTTGAAGATCAGCTGACCATGGATTTATTTGTGGGCTCTGTATTCTGTTCCATTGGCCTATATGTATACGCTTAGGCTAGTACCATACTGTTTTGGTTATTGTAGCTTTATAATATATTTTGAAATCAGGAAGTGTGATACATCCAGCATTTTTATTTTCTCCTTTTTTTTTTTTTTTTTTTTTTTTTTTGCTCAACATTAGTTTGGCTATTTGGAATCATTGATCTTTCATAAAAATTTTAGGATTGTTACTTCTATTTCTGTAAAAAAAAAATGCCTCTGAACTTCTATAGAGACTACATAGTGTCTGTAGATCACTTTGGGCACTATGGACATTTTTACTAATTATCCTAGTCCATGAGCATGAGATGTCTTTCCATTTATGTGTGTCTGTTTTCATTGCCTTCATAAGTAGTTTACAGTTTTCAGTTTACAAGTTTTTTTTTTTTCTCTTTTTACCTCCTTGGTTAAATTTACTCCTAAAATAATTTGTTCCTTTTGATACCCAAATGGGATTGTTTTCTTAATTTCTTTTTCATATGGTTTATTTTAATGTATAGAAATGAAACTAACTTTGTCATGTTCCTTTTTTCTCTATGATAATATTTTTGTTAAAATAAAGTTGGGATATTCAGGATCTACAATAAGCCTAATAAAGGAAGCAAGATACTCACAGTATTAGAGGGAAAGTATGTTGTTCTTGAGACTTAGGATGGTAAATAAGTTGCATGTTCATTTTAAATCCTGCAACTACTTAATTAGTTAGTTACTTCTAATAGATTTTTGTGGAGTTTTAGAGTTTTAAACATAGAATATGTCATTTATAAATAGTTTTAACTTAACTTCTTCCTTTCTGACTTGGATGCATTTTATTTCTCTTTATTGACTAATGTCTGTGGATAGCACTTCCATTACTAAGTTGAATAGAAATGGCTAGAGTGGGCATCCTCTTCTTGTTCCTAGAGAAAAATCCTTCAAGTTTCCACCATTAGATATGATATAACCTGTGGGCTTATCAAATATGGTCTTAATTTTGTTGAAATTTATTTTTTCTATTCCTATTTCATTAAAATTTTAACCATAAATTGTGTTGAATTTTGCCAATTGCTTCTTCTATATCTATTGTCATAACCAAATGATTTTATCCTTTGTTATACTAATGTAGTGTGTCATATTGATTGATTTGCATAACTTGAACTAAACTTATACCCCTGGAATAAATTATATTTGATCATGGAATATGTTTTTTTTATTAATGTTCTTTTTAATTCAGTTTGCTAGTATATTGTTTAAGATTTTTACATCAACACTCATAAGGAATATTCTCCAGTAGTTTTCCTTTCTTGTAATGTCTTGGTCTGGCATTCAATCAGGTTAATGCTGGTTTTATCCTATAAGGCTGAAAGAACTTTCTGTTCTTTTTGGTCAATACCAAGGAGTACAACTGCTGGATAGTATGTAGAGCATATTTAGTTTTTAAAAAAGCAGCCAAACTGTTCTTCAAAATGGCTATACCAATTTGCATTTCCAATAGAAATGTATGAGAGTTCCTGTTGTTCTACATTGATTCCAGCATTTGATGCTGTAAGTGTTCTTCATTATGACCATACTAATAGGTATGTAGTCATACCTCACTGTTGTTTTAACTTCCATTTCCCTAATAGCAAATAATGTGGATCATATTTTCATGTGTTTTTTTGCCATATGTAATTTTTTGGGTAAGGAGTCTGTTAAGATTTTGCCCTATATTTTAAAGAAATTGTTTCTTATTGTTATGTGTAAAATTTTTTTCTTGTGTATTTTGGATGACAACCCTTAATCATGTGTATTTTGCAAATATTTTGTCCCAATATATGGATTATCTTTTCATTTCCTTGATATTGCTTTTCAGAGTAGAAGGTTTTTTTTTTTTTTTTTTTTAATGAAGTCTAGCTTATCAGGTTTTTTCTGGATTGTCCCTTTGGTGTTGTATCTAAACATCATTACCATAGCAGTGATCATGTAGGTTTACTCCTGTTTTAACATTTAAATCTGTATTTCATTTTTTGTTAATTTTTGAGCAGGGTGTAAAATTTTTGTTTAGTTTGATTTTTGCACGTGCATGTCCAGTTGTTCTACAACTATTTGTTGAAGAGTTTGTCTTTGCCCCATTATATTACCTTTCTCCTTTTTCAAATATCAGTTGACTATATTTATGATGATTTATTTCTGGGCTCTATCTTGTTCCATTGATCTATTTGTTTATTCTTTAGTCATTATTACTCTGTTTTTACTACTGAGGCTTTATAGTAAATCAAACTTAGGTAGTTTTCATCCTCCAACTTTGTTCTTCTCCTTAAAGATTGTGTTAAATATTCTGGGTCTTTTTCCACTTCATATAAACTTTAAAGTCAATTTGTCAAAATCTATAAAATAACTTGCTGGGATTTTGATTGGAATTTCATTGAGTCTATAGATCATGTTGGAAAGAACTGACATTTTGACAATATTGAGTCTTCCTATCCACTAACATGGAATTTCTCTCCAGTTAGCTCATCTTAAATTTCATTCATTGGAGTTTTATAGGTTTTCTCATATAGATTTTGTATATATTTTGTTAGATTTATACTAAAGTATTTTGTTTTTTTGAATGCTAATGTAAATGATATTTTTAACTTCAAATTCTATTTAATATTGTTGGTATAGAGTAAAGCAATTGATTTTTGTATATTACTTTTGAATCCTGCAATCTTGTTAGAATTACTTTTTAGTTCCAGAAGTTTGTTGTGGCTGTTGTTACTGTTGTTGATTCTTTTGGATTTTCTACATAGAAGATTGTATTTTTCAAAGAATTAGTCTATATCATCTAGATTATCAACTATGTGGGTATATTGTTAACAAAATTCCTTTATTATCCTTTTAATTTTCATAGCAGCTGTAAAATGCCCACTCTTTCATTTCTGAAATTAGTAATTTGTGTCCTATTATTTTTTTCTTGGTTAACCTGGCTAGAAGCTATCGATTTTATTTATTGCTTCAAATAACTAGACACTTGTAGCTATTTTGAAAACAAATCTATACACATACTTTTTTCATTTTAAAGGGTTACTTGTTAACTTTTCTTTTTGTTTTGCTATTGAATTGTATGGATTCTTTATATATTTTAATATTAACCATTTATTGGATATATGGTTTACAATTTTTTCTAATCCCATAGGTTACCTTTTAATTTCATGTATTGTTTTCTTTGATGTGAAGAACTTTTCAGTTTAATGCAGTTCCATTTCTGTATTTTTGTTTTTGTTAGCTTTGTTTTTGGTATCAAATCAAAACAAAAATTTGCCAAGGCCACTCTCAAGGAGGATTTTCCCTATCCTTTCTTCTGGGAGTTATCCAGTTTCAGAACTTACATTTAAGTCTTAAGTTCATTTTGAGTTGATTATTGTGTATGATGTAAGATAGGGGTTCAAATTCATTCTTTTGTATGTGGATTTACAGTTTTACAACATAATTTATTGAATAGACTATCTTTAAACCATTGTGTATTCTCAGTTCTTTTGTTAAAATTTTATTGATTATAGATGTGTGAATTTATTTCTCGGCCTCTATTCTCTTCTATTGGACCATGCATCTGTTTTATGTTGATATCATACTATCTTGATTACTATAGCTTTGCAATATAGTTTGGAATTAGGAAGTGTGAGGCTTCCATCTATGCTTTTCTTGTTCAAGATTGTTTTAGATTTTTAGGTTCTTTTGTGGTTTTGTATGAATATTTTTTTTGTCTATGAACATTCCAAAATTCATTTTGATAGGAATTGAATTTGACTTTGTAGATCACATTGAACATCAATGTCTTTCTTTTTATTTGTATCTTCATTTTCTTTTTCATCAGTGTTATATAGTTTTCACTGCATAATTCTTTTACCTCCTTGGTTAGATTTACTTGAAATTATTTTATTATTTTCATGCTGTTGTAAATGGGATTGTTTTCTTAATGTCTTTTATATAGTTGATTGTTAGTGTATAGAAGCATAACTGAATTTGAATATTGTTTTTATCTTGCAACTTTACTGATATCATTTATTAGTTGAAATTGTTTTCTAGTAGAATCTTTAAAGTTTTCTATATATAAGATGATGCCACTGGCAAAGACAATTATACTCTCTCTTTTTTTTTTTTTTCAATGTGGATGTCTTTGATTTTTTCTTGCCCAATTCTCTGGCTAAAATTGCCAGGGCTATCTTAATATGGGTGGTTATTATAAGCATCTTTGTCTTTTTCCTAATCTTAAATAAAAAAGTATGCAGCTTTTCTTAAATATGACATTAGCAGTGGCCTCACCATAAATGGCCTTCATTACAATGAGGTGCTTTTCATTCATATCTAATTTATTGTGAGCATTTATGATAAAAAGTTGTTGAATTTTGTCAAAAAATTATTTCTATGTCTATTGAGATAATCATATCATTTTTACCCTTCATTTTGTTGATATAGTGTATCATGTTGATTGGTTTGCTGATATTGAACCATCCTTGAATCCCTGAAATAAATCCTACTTGACCGTGGTGTATGTTAATTCATTGCTGTTAATGCATTGCTGTATTCAGTTTGCCTATACTGTATTGAGAACTTTTGCATATGTATTCATCAGAAATATTGCCCGGATATTATTCTGGTATGTGTTGTGCTTGTGTAGTTTTGGTATAATAGTATGATTAGCCTTTTAAAATGAGCTAGTAAGAGCTTCCTCGTCTTCCATTTTTGGAAGATTTTGAGAAGGATATGTAATTCTTCTGTGAATTTTTGGTAAAATCGCCAATGAAGTCATCAAGTCTTAGAATTTTTTTTCTTGGGAGGACTTTTAGTACCATCTCAATCTCCTTACTAGTGATTGGTCTATTTAAGTTTGATTTCTTCATGATTGAATCTTGGAAGGTTGTATGACTCTAAGAATTTATTTCTTCTTGGTTGTCCAATTTGTTGGCATATAGATTTTTTAGTATTCTTTTATAATCCTCTGTATTTCTATGGTTTTCAATATAACTACTCTTCTTTTGTTTCTAAATTTGTTTATTTTAGCTTTCTCTTTTTTTTTTAGTCTAGACAAAGAATTATCCATTTTATCTTAAAAAATAAGCTCTTTGTTTCACTGATCTTTTTCATTGTCATTTTAGTCTATTTCATTTATTTCCACCTTGATCTTTATTATTTCCTTCCTTCTACTAACTTTGGGCTTTGCTTTTTTATTCTAGTTATTTAGATTTAAGGAAGTTGATAGTACAACCTTTGCTGTACCCTATAGATTTTGGTATTTAGTATTTCCATTTTTATTTGTCTCAATGTAATTTTAATTTATTTTTTTAATTTATTTTGTCCCATTGATTATACAGTAGCACGTTGTTTAGTCTCAACATACTTGTGTTTTTTCTAGCTTTTGTTTTGTAGTTACTTTCTAGTTTCATACTATTATGGTTGGAAAAGATGTTCAATATGACTCAATCTTCTTAAATTCATTGAGACTTGTTTTGTGCCCCAACTTATTGTCCACCATTGAGAATGTTCCATGTCCACTTGAGAGCTGTGTTATTCTGATGTTTTTGGATGTGATGTTCTGTATACATCTAGTAAGTTCATCTGGACTAAATTTTCATTTAAGGCTGTTTTATTCTTGTTGACTTTCTGCCTTGATGATCTATTTTTTGATGGACATTGAATGTTAAATGCCCTACTATTACTGTGGTATTATCAATTTGTCCCTTTAGTTCTGTTAATAATTGATTTATATATTTTGGAACTCCTATGTTAGGTGTGTATATATTTGTAAATGTTATATCTTCTTGATGAGGTGTCACTTTTCTCATTATATAATATCCATTGTTTCTTTTGTTTATATATTTTGCTTGAAATCTACTGTATCTGATATTAATATGGCTACCTCCATTTTCTTTTGGCTGCCATTTGGTCAATTGCAATCTTGCATTTCTTCACTTTAAGACTATGTTTGTCTTTAGAGCTGTGGTGGGTCTCCTGGAAGCAGCATCTAGTTGTGTCTTATTCCTTTTAATCCATCTATCCACTCTAACTTTTCATTAGTGAACTCAATCTATTTACATTTAGGACCATTATTGATATATGAAAACTTAGTACTGCCATTTTGTCTTTTGTTTTCTGGTTGCCCTAAATTTCCATTGTTTCTATTTTGTATGTATTTATGTATGCTTTTTTAGTTTTGTAAGTTTCCATGATGTTTTTCTCAATTTCCTCTGTTTTTTTTTTTTAGTTTGTTTCTCTGCTCCAGATTTTAATTTTGTAGTTGCTATGAGGTTTGTATAAAATGTCTTATAAATAAAATAATCTTTTCTGCTTATAGAATCTTGTTTTTATTTGCCTATATAGGTCCCTTCCTTTTTCTATTCCCCTGTATGTTTTTGCTGTCACAGATTATCTCTTTTATGATGAATTTGTTACCAAATAGAAGTAGCTATAGTTATTTTTAATGCACTTTCTCCTTTAATCTTTCTTCTCTAATTATGTGTCTTCAATCTATCCTGATGTATAGTTACATTTTTTCTGATTCTGTCTATTTGTCACCTTACTCATTTTTTGTGTACTTTTTGTTTATGTTAGAGAAGCTCTTTCAACACTTTTTGTAAAGCAGGTCTAGAGGTGATAAAATCCCTCATAATTTGTTTGGGAAAAACATTATTTCTCCTTCATATCTGAAGAATAACTTTTATGGATAGATTATTTTTGCTGGACAGTTTTTATATTTCAATATCTTGAGTATATTATTTCACTCTTTCCTGGTTTGTATAGTTTCCACTTTGAAATTTGCCAGTAGGTTAATGTGGGTATTTTTAAAGGTTACTGTCATCTTTTCCCTGCATACTTTATAATTCTTTCTTTACCATTGAATTTTAAGAGTTTTATTATAGTGAGTCTTGGAGAAAGTCTTCTGGTGTTGAGGTGATTAGGTGTTCTCTTAGCTTCATGGATTTGTATATTCAGTTTATTCTCCAAGTTTCTGAAGTTTCCAGCCATTATTTCTTTAAAAAAACACTCTGCTCTCATTTTATTCTCTTATTATGCTGGCATACCCATTATCCTTATGCTTCCTTTTCTAATGTAATTGGGTGGTTCTTGTAGAATTACTGTACTTTTAAAATATTTTTAATTTTTGATTTTAATTTATTTTTATTGTTTAAAAGATTATTTAAAGTCTAGTGCTTTACAATTTTCAAAAGTTTCACAGACATGATTTTATTAATTTCATAATAACCCTTTTTTATCCCCTACCCCTATATTGACCCTCCTCCTTCCTTCTCCTCTCTGTTAAACACTAGTTGTTTTTTGATATATGAATTTGCTTCTTTTTGATTTATTCACTAGTTTGTTGTATTTTTTAGATTCCACAGTATTTATTTTTCTCTGAGTGATTTATTTCCCTTAGCATAATGCTCTAAAGTCCATCCATGTTTCTGCAAACTGCAAAATTTCATTCTTTTTTATGGTTGAGCAGTATTCCATTGTGAATATATGTATATACCACATCTTTATCCATTCATCTGTTGATGGAGATTTAGAGTGCTTACATACCTTAGCAATTATAAATAATGCTACTATGAACATTGAGGTGCATGTATCTTTTTAAATCAGTGTTTTTGCTTTTTCAGACATATACTGAGGAATAGAATAGCTGGGTCATATGGTAGTTATATTTTTTTAGTTTTTGAGAAACATCCATACTGTTTTCCACAGGCTGCAGCAATTTACATTCCCACCAACAATGCATAAGAATTCCCTTTTCTCTACATTTTCACCAACATTTTTTATTTATGGTCTTTTTGATGATAGTCATTACGAAGTGTGAGGTAATATCTCACTGTAGCTTTGATTTGAATTTCTCTGATTAGTGATGTTGTGCATCTTTTCATGTGTCTATTGGCCATCTGCATTTCCAGGGACAAGACAAGGATGTCTACTCTTACTACTTTTATTCAGCAGAATTTTGGAAGTTCTAGCCACATAAATCAAAGAAGAAACTGAAATAAAAGGAGTCCAAATTCAGAAAGAATTAAAACTCACTCTTTGCAGATTACATGATATTATACATAGAACATCTTAAAGACACTACCAGAGACCATTAGAGCTCAGTAATTAATTTGATAAAGTTGCAGGATACAACATTAATACACAGAAATCTGTGGCATTTCTCCACACTAAAAACAAACTATCAGAAAAATTAAGGAAACAATCTTATTTACCTTTGCATGAAAAAGAATAAAATACCTAGGAATAAGCATACATAAGGAGGTAAAAACCTATACTCATAAAACTATAAGACATTGATGAAATCAATTGAAGATGACACAAACAGATGGAAAGACATACTATGTCTTTGGATTGGAAGAATTAATATTGTTAAAATGACCATACTACCCAAGACAATCTACAGATTCAATGCAATCCCTATCAAATTACCAGTGGCATTTTTCACAGAACTAGAACAAATTTCAAAATTTGTATGGAAACACAAAAGACCATGAATAGCTGAAACAACTTTGAGAAGAAAAGAGATGGAGGTATCACGCTCTGTGACATCAGACTGTACTACAAGGCTACAGCAATGAAAACCGTATGGTACTAGCACAAAAAGACACATAAATCAATGGAACAGAAGAAAGAACACAGAAATAACCCCATGTACTTATGGTCAATCTACAACAAAGGAAGCAAAAAAAAAAATGGAGAAAAGACAGTTTCTTCAGCAAGTGGTTCTGGGAAAACTGCACAGCTACCTGTAAAAGACTAAAATTAAAGCATTCTCTAGCACCATATACAAAAATAAGCTCAAAAAAGATTAAGGAAATAAATGTAAAGCCAGATACTCTAAGACTCCTAGAAGAAATGATACTTTATGTTATATATCCCAGCAACTTTTTTTATTCATTTGTTTGTTTTTTAAAGATCCATCTCCTAAAGCAAAGGAAAGAAAAACAAAAATAAACAAATAGGACCTAATTAAACTTAAAAACTTTTCACAGCAAAGGAAATCATTGACAAAATGAAAAGACAACCTGCTGAATGGGAGAGATATTCGCAAATGATATGACTGCTAAGTAGTTAATATCCAACATATATAAACCATTCATACAACTCAACATCAAAAAACAAACAACCTGATTTAAAAAAAAAATCAGCTGATGAATTAAGTAGACTTTTTTTTCCAAAGAGGAAATGCAGATGGCCAATAGCCACATGAAATGCAGAGGGCCAATAGAATTTCTTTATTTTTTTGAAATCTAAGTTTTACTCCTCTTTTACCTGAATCATTTCTAGGTTTCTATCTTAACTCTCACTAATTCTTCCATATATTCTGTATTTTCAATAGTTTCTAATGCATTATTCATTTATTGAGATTTTTGCCTCCAGAACTTATAGCAGTTTTTTTTTTTTAGCATTTCAATGTCTTTGGTTAAGTATTCCTTTGTTTCATTTATTTTATTCCTAAACTCATAGAACTGTCTTTCTGAGTTCCTTGTAACTCGGTGAGCTTCTTCAGCATGGCTATTTTGGATTCTCTATCAGTTAGACCACAATCTTTTATACCTTCAAGTTTAGTTTATGGAGAATTGTCATTTTTTTCCAGTGATACTGTGTTACCATGGGTTTTCATGATGCTTGATAAGTTTTTCTTGTCAGCACATTTGAGATAGCAAACATCTTTCTTATTTAGGTAAAGCTTTGTTTATTTTAATTCTAACAATTCAAGGGTTTAGTAATTTGAGGCCTCTCTTTTGTTTTATAGTCAGTGCTACTATAGCACAACTGTTTGCTTTCTCTTACACTAACTCTATATTTGAAAATTATTATTAATACTGTGTATATATACATATATCTTTTTACCCTCCTCGACCTCTGCCACAGGTATTGCCAGTGTCCTTGTCATCACCACTTGTGCCTCCAGTATCGCTACTGCCTTTCTGCTGCCAGTGCCACCGCTGTTGCTGGTGTCACAACCAGGGGCACTTCAATGGCAGGTATCTCTGCTATATCTGGGGTTTTCTGGGTCAGACACACTTCCAGTATGGCAGGGGGAAAGAGAGTGTGAGGTGAGAGCTGTAGTCATAGGTACCTCCACTGTGTTTGGGATACTGGGTTTGTCCCTGTTTCTTAAGTTCCACCTCCTCTATATGTTCCCATCCATGCACCTTCATATGTATAGATGTGTGGATCTCTGTGGCATCTTGGTTTGCTGGGTAGATAAATCTTTATTGAGTTATGGATGTTCTACTAGCTGTAGATTCAAGGGGAGAAACAAAGGGCCTTTCAAGCCACAATAATGCTAATGTCACTATTAATTGATTGTTTAATTTGTTCACATTTGTTATTAATTATATGGTTAGATTTACATCTGCCATATATTGTTTTCTATGTGTCTCATATAATTTTTGTTGCTTAATATATCATTTATTGCCATCTTTGTAAATGATGGCCATATTCTTAGGTAACATTTTAATTCCTTATAGTAATTTCAACTATATTTTTAGATTATAATCTTAGTAGTTGCTTCAAGGCTCACAATATATCAAAATTTCAGAATCTATTTCTGATTTATACTGATTTAATTCCAGTGAAATATGAAAATATCACATTTACAATATCTGTTTTCTCCCTATTTTTTGTACTATTAAACAAATGAAATGCCGATAATGTTTATATATGTTAAAAACACAATACATTGATATAACTATATGATTTTATGTATTTAAACAAGAAAGGCAAGCAAGTATATATTTGTAGTTTGGTATATTAAATTTCTTATTTAGTCTTTTGGGATTTTTAAAGTTTTTCCTCAGAATTTGGATTACCACTTGTTCTCATTTCTTTTCTCCAATATATCTTTGTTCTCAACTTTATCTTTTGTGATGTTATTGCAAAATATATTACATTTTTATAAGTTTTAGACACAACAAAATCATTGCATTCATATTGTTTTAAGAAATTGCTTTCATAAATGAGAAAAATGTGCAATCATATTTCTTTGGTAACTGTCTACATAATTATATTTATTATTATCTTTATTTATTTCTATTTATGTGTGGACTTGAATAACAGTCTGCTGCCACTTGTTTTCAGCTTGAGGAACTTCCTTTATTATTTCTTGTACAGTGTATCTGTTAGCAAAAAATTCTCTCTTTTTAATATATAAGTATTTCTTTAGTTTACCTTCATTTTTGAAGTTAGTTTTTCTGGATAAAAGAGTCTTAATTTAAATTTTTGTTATTGATTTGTTTTTATTTTCAACACTTTAAGCATGTCATTCTACTGCCTTCCAGATTTTATTTTCTGATATCAAGCTAGCTAGCTGTTACTTTTATTTTGGTTCACTTGAATGTGACAAGTTTTTATACTCTTGTTGCTTTCAGGATGTTCTCTTCACCTTTAGTTTTCAATACACTTTTACCATTATGTCTCTTAGTGTAGATCTCTTTTAATTTATCCTATTTGAGGCTTGTTAAGATACTTGGATGTGTAAATTAATTTAAAAATCAAATTTGTTATTAGATTTTAGTCATTTCCCCCAATATCTTTTCTAAAACTTTCTCTCTGTTCCTTTAGGGACCTCCTCTTACATGTACGTTGATGCAGTTAATGGTGCTCATGATTTCTCTGAGGCTATTTTTTCCTTTTTTTTCAGATTGTATAATCTCTATCAATGCACCTTTAATAGTTTTTATTTTTTTCTTCTGCAAAATCAAATTTAATGTTGCTCTCCTTGTAGCAAAATTTTTAATTTAGGTTATTTTACTTTTTAACACAAGATTTTCCATTTGGCACAGTTTAATAATTTGTCTCTTTAGTTGATATTTTTATTTGATAATGCAATATTTTTATACCTTCAATAAAATGTTTAAGCATTTTTAAAGTTACTTGGACATATTGATTATAACTGCTTCTAATTACTTGTTTACAAATTTCACTATCTAGGCTCTATTAAATGCAGTTTCTTTTACCCGATTTTTTATTCTGAAGGGGTCAGACTTTTCTGTTTCTGTGTATACTCTGGTATTTTTGTTGAAATTTTGACATTTAAAATAATATATTGTAAGCAATTCTAGATAGCCATTTGTCCTCCTTCAGGATTTTGCTGCTGTTGTTTGTTTCTTTGATCATTGATTTATTTCTCTCATGACATGAACAAAATAATTATTTTTCTCCCACAATATGCAGATTCTTGTTCTAGCTCATATGTTTTTCTTCATATTTTTATCTTTTTTATTAACATGTTTTTATTGAGTTATACTCATTTTACAATGTGGTGTTAAATTCCAGTGTACAGCAAAATTTTTCAATTATACCTGAACATACATACATATTTATTGTCACATTTTTCTTTGCTGTGAACTACCACAAGATTTTGTATATATTTCCTTGTGCTATACAGTATAATCTTGTTTATCTATTCTACATTTTGAAATCCCAGTATGTCCCATTCCACACCCTGCCCCCTTGGCAAACACAAGTTTGTATTCTATGTCTATGAGTCTGTATCTGTTTTGTATTTTTTTTCCAAGATTCCACATATGGGCAATTTCATATGATATTTCTCTTTCTCTTTCTAGCTTACTTCACTTAGAATGACATTCTCCAGGAACATCCATGTTGCTGCAAATGGCGTAATGTTGTCAATTTCTATGGCTGAATAGTATTCCATTGTATAAATATACCACTTCTTCTTTATCCAGTGGACATTTGAATTATGGCCATTCTGACTGGTGTGAGGTGATACCTCATTGCAGTTTTGATTTGCATTTCTCTGATAATTAGTGATACTGAGCATTTTTTCATTTGCCTATTGATCATTTGTATTTCTTCCTGGGATAATTGCTTGTTTAGGTCTTCTGCCCGTTTTTGGATTGGGTTATTAGTTTTTTTCTTATTATATCATATGAGCTGCTTATATACTCTGGAGATCAAGCCTTTGTCGGTTTCATTTGCAAAAACTTTCTCCTATTCCGTAGGTTGTCTTTTTGTTTTATTTGGGGTTTCCTTTGCCGTGCAGAAGCTTCTCAGTTTCATTAGGTCCCATTTGTTTATTCTTGCTTTTATTTCTATTGCTTGTGTAGATGGCCCTAGGAGAACGTTTTTGAGATGAATGTCACAACATGGTTTGCCTCTATATTCTTCTAGGAGGTTGATTGTACC
The DNA here is from genome assembly GCF_036321535.1 of Camelus dromedarius. Lineage (NCBI taxonomy): Eukaryota > Metazoa > Chordata > Mammalia > Artiodactyla > Camelidae > Camelus > Camelus dromedarius. The sequence continues at coordinate 52,561,033 of NC_087472.1, read as the reverse complement.
TTGTCTTATGTTTAAGTCTTTGATCCATTTTGAGTTGATTTTTGTGTATGGTGTAAGGGAGTGTTCTAGCTTCATTGCTTTACATGCTGCTGTCCAGTTTTCCCAACACCATTTGCTGAAGAGACTGTCTTTATTCCATTGTATATTCTTGACTCCTTTTCGAAGATGAGTTAACCAAAAGTTTGTGGATTCATTTCTGGGCTTTCTATTCAGTTCCATTGGTCTGTATGTCTGTTTTTGTACCAATACCATGCTGTCTTGATGACTGTAGCTCTATAGTATTGTCTGAAGTCTGGGAGAGTTATTCCTCCAGCCTCTTTCTTTCTTTTCAGTAATGCTTTGGCAATTCAAAGTCTTTTATGATTCCATATAAATTTTATTATGATTTGTTCTAGTTCTGTGAAATATGTCCTGGGTAATTTGATAGAGATTGCATTAAATCTGTAGATTGCTTTGGCAGTGTTGCCATTTTAACAATATTGATTCTTCCAATCCAGGAGTGTGGGATTTCTTTCCATTTTTTAACTCTTCTTTAATTTCCTTCATCAATGGTTTATAGTTTTCCATGTAAAATTCTTTCACCTCTGTGGTAAGATTTATTCCTAAGTATTTTATTACTTTGGGTGCTATTTTAAAGGGGATTGTTTCTTTACTTTTTTTTTCTGTTGATTCATCATAAGTGTAAAGAAATGTAACTGATTTTTTAATGTCAACCTTGTAACCTTCTACCTTGCTGAATTCTTCAATCAGCTCTAGTAGTTTTTGTGCGGACCTTTTAGGGTTTTCTATATATAGTATCATGTCATCTGCAGATAGTGACATTTTTACCCCTTCTTTTCTAATTTAGATCCCTTTTATTTCTCTCTTTCGCCTTATTGTTGTGGGTAGGCCTTCCAAGTTCATGTTGAATAGGAGTGGTGATAGTGGGCAGCCTTGTCCCAGATTTTAGTGGGAATCTTTTGAGTTTTTCAGCATTGAGTACTATGCTGGCTGAAGGTTTGCCATATATATAGCTTTTATTATCTTGAGATATGTTCCCTCTATACCCAGTTTGTTGAGTGTTTCTATTTACAAATGGGTGTTGAATTTTATCAAATGATTTTCCTGTATCTATTGAGATGATCATGTGGTTTTTGTCTTTTCTCTTGTTGATGAGATGTATTACATTGTTTGATTTGTGTAAACCCCACTTGATCAAGATGTATAATCTCTTCTATGTGCTCTTGGATTCTATTTGCTAGTATTTTGGTGAGGATTTTGGCATTTATCTTCTTCAGTGATACCGGCCTACAATTCTCTTTTTTGGTAGTGTCTTTGCCTGGTTTAGGGGTCAGGGTGATAGTGGCTTCATCGTATGAGTTTGGGAGTACTCCCTCCTTTTCAATCTCCTGGAAGAGTTTGAGAAGTACTGCTATGAGTTCTTCTTTGTATGTTTGGGAGAATTTCCCTGTGAAGCCATCCAGTGCTGGACTTCTATTTGTAGGGAGGTTTTTTATTGCTAACTCGATTTCATTTCTAGTGATTGGTTTGTTCAAGTGGTCAGTTTCTTCATGGTTCAGTCTTGGTGGACTGTACTTTTCCAGGAACTTATCCATCTCCTATAGGATATCCATGTTGGTTCCATATAGTTTTTCATGATATTCTCATATGATATTCTGTATTTCTATGTTATATGTTGTAATTTCTCCATTTTCCTTTCTTATTTTGCTAATTTGTGTTCTTTCTTTTTTCTTATTGGTGAGTTTTGCCAGAGGTTAGTTGATTTCATTTACTTTTTCAAAAAAACAGCTTTTGGTTTGATTGATTTTTTCTATTTTTCTTTAATCTCTATTTTATTTATTTCCTCCCTGATCTTTATTATTCCCTTCCTTCTGCTGTCTTTTGGGTTTTTTTTGCTCTTCTTTTTCTAGTTCATTCAGCTGGTGCATTAGATTATTTGTTTGAGATTGTTCTTCTTTTTTGAGTAAGGCTTGTATTGCTATAAACTTCCCTCTCAGCACTGCTTATGTTGCATCCCATAAATTTTGTGTGGTTGTGTTTTCATTTTCATTATTCTCAAGGTATTTTTTAATTTCAGCTTTTATAACATCATTGATGTAGTGGTTTTTTAATAGCATGTTGTTTAATCTCCATGTTTTCCTTTTTTCTTCTTTGTTTCTCTGTAGTTGATTTCTAGTTTCATGGCATTGTGATCAGTAAAGATGCTTGAGATAATTTCTATCATCTAAAAATTGTTCAGGCTTCTTTTGTGCCAAAGTACATGATCAATCCTATAAAATGTTTCATGTGCACTTGAAATGAATGAGCAGGATTCCTGGGTCATATGGTAAGTCTATTCCTAGTCTTTTGAGGAATCTCCATACTGTTTTCCACAGTGGCTGCACCAAACTGCATTCCCACCAGCAGTGTAGGAGGGTTCCCTTTTCTCCACAGCCTCTCCAGCATTTGTCATTCGTGGACTTTTGAATGATGGCAATTCTGAACTGGTGTGAGGTAATACCTCATTGTAGTTTTGATTTGGATTTCTCTGATAATTAATGATATTGACCATTTTTTCATATGCTTATTGATCATTTTTATGTCTTCCTTGGAGAATTGCTTGTTCAGGTCTTTTGCCCATCTTTAGATTGGGTTGTTTGGTTGTTTCTTATTAAGTCGTATGAGCTGCTTACATATTCTGGAGATCAAGCTTTTGTCGGTTTCATTTATAAAAATTTTCTCCCGTTCCATAGATTGTCTTCTTGTTTTACTTCTGGGTTCCTTTGCTGTGCAGAAGCTTGTAAGTTTAATTAGGTCCCATTTGTTTATTCTTGCTTTTATTTCTTCTAGGAGAAAATTTTTGAGATGTATGTCAGATAATGTTTTGCCTATATTTTCTTCTAGTAGGTTTATTGTATCTTGTCTTATGTTTAAGTCTTTGATCCATTTTGAGGTTATTTTTGTGTATGGTGTAAGGGAGTGTTCTAGCTTCACTGTTTAACATGGTGCTATCCAGTTTTCCCAACACCATTTGCTGAAGAGACTGTCTTTATTCCATTGTATATTCTTGCCTCCTTTGTCGATGATTAGTTGACCAAAAGTTTGTGGGTTCATTTCTGGGCTCTCTATTCTGTTCCAATGGTCTATATGTCTGTTTCTGTACCAATACCATGCTGTCTTGATGACTGTAGCTCTATTTTATTGTCTGAAGTCTGGGAGAGTTATTCCTTCAGCCTCTTTCTTTCTCTTCAGTAATGCTTTGGCAATTCTAGGTCTCTTATAGTTCCATATAAATGTTATTATGATTTGTTCTAGTTCTGTGAAATATGTCCTGGGTAATTTGATAAGGATTGCATTAAGTCTGTAGATTGCCTTGGGCAGTGTGACCATTTTAACAATATTGATTCTTCCAATCCAAGAGCATGAGATATCTTTACATTTTTTAAAGTCTTCTTAAATTTCCGTCATCAATGGTTAATAATTTTCTGTGTATAATTCTTCTGCCTCGTTGGTTAGATTTATTCCTAGATATTTTATTACTTTGGGTGCTATTTTAAAGGGGATTGTTCCTTTACTTTCTTTTTCTGTTGTTTCATCATTAGTGTAAAGAAATGCAACTAATTTTTGAACATTAATCTTGTAACCTGCTACCTTGCTGAATTCTTTGATCAGCTCTAGTAGTTTTTGTGTGGACCTTTTAGGGTTTTCTATATATAGTAACATGTCATTGGATATAGTGACACTTTTACTCCTTCTTTTCCAATTTGGATCCCATCTATTTCTCTCTCTTGCCTGATTGCTGTGGCTAGGTCTTCCAGGACTATGTTGAATAGGAGTGGTGATAGTGGGCATCCTTGTCTTGTCCCAGATTTTAGTGGGAAGCTTTTTAGTTTTTCACTGTTAAGTACTATGCTGGCTGTAGTTTTGTCATATATAACTTTTATTATGTTGTGATATGTTCCCTCTTATTTTGGCTTTTCCAACTTCACAGAATATCTTTTTCCATCCTTTCACTCTCAGCCTATAGGTATCCTTCTCCCTAATGTGGGTCTCTTGTATGCAGCATATTGAAGGTTCTTGCTTTATTATCCAATCTTCTACTCTACATATTTTGATTGGAGCATTTAGTCCATTAACATTTACAGTGATTAATAATAGACGTGTGTTTATTGCCATCGTGAACTTATTTTGTCAGTTGATTTGATATTTCCTCTTTGTTCCTTTTTGTTTTTGTTTTTTTCTTTTGTGTTTTGGTAATTTTCCTTTGTATTATCATGGATTTTATTTAGTTTTTGTGACTCACCTGTACGTTTTTGGCTTGTGGTAACCCTTTTTTGTAAGTCTATTAGCCCATTACTGTAACTGTATTTATTAAGCAGAAAACAATATAATCTCAAACCCATCCTACTGAGAACAAAAAAATTTAAAAAAGAAAAAAATACTCTGCATTTTCTTGCTTCCCTCTCCCACTCTTAATGATTTAGATGTCTTCTTTTACGGTTTCATGTTTGTTCTGCTTGTAATTCATGGTAGTTATCACCTTTCCTGTTGTGAGTTTCTCATTTCCGTAGCATCCTGCTTCATTTCTATTTAAAATAGACCTGTTAATATTTCTTTTAGCATGGGTTTAGTGTTGTGAAACTCTTCATTTTTGCTTATCTGTGAAATTCTTTCTCTCTCCTTCTATCATAAAGTATAGCCTTGCTGGATAAAGTATTTTAGGCTGCATCTTTTATTCATTCAGGACTTTATAAATGTCTTGCCACTCCCTTCTGGCCTGTAGTGTTTGTGTAGAGAAATCAGCTGAGAGCCTTATGGGGGTTCCCTTGTAACTCACTCTTTGCTTTTCTCTTGCTGCCCTTAGGATCATTTCTTTATCCTTGACTCTGGCCATCTTGATTATATGTCTTGGTGTGGGTCTATTTGGGTTCTTCCTGTTTGGGACCCTCTGAGCTTCCTGTACTTGGATATCTGATTCCTTCTTTAAGTTTGGGAAGTTTTCAGTCATGATTTCTTCCAGTACCTTTTCAGTCCCCTTTGTCCTTTCTTCCCCTTCTGGAACTCCTATTATGCATAGATTGGCATGTTTTGTATTATCCCATATGTCCCTTATATTGTTTTCTTAGTTTTTTTTTTTTTTTTCTCTGCTGTTCTGAATGGGTGCTTTCTGTTGTCCTGTCTTCTAGGTCACTAATTCATTCCTCTGCATTATTTAGTCTGCTTTGTGCAGCCTTTAGATCAGCTTTCATCTGAGCAAATGAATTTACCAATTCTACTTGGCTCTTCTTTATAGCTTCAATTTCCTTTTTGACATATTTTATATCTCTTAACACTATCTTTTTTAGTTCCTTCAGTACTTTGATCACTCCCTTCTTGAAATCTTGATCTAGTGGTCCATCAATGTCTGTTTCATTGATCATGCTTTCAGGGGATTTCTCTTGTTCTTTTAATTGGGAGTGGTTCCTCTGTTTCTTCATCTTGCTCATGTTGCTCTGGCTCTGTGGCTTATGGAGTATCAGTTATCTATTGTGGTCCTTAAGGAGTTTATTTATTTATCTATTTAATGTCTATGCAGGAATAAAACTTAAAAGAAAAAGAGAGAGAAAGAGAATTTTAAAAGAGAGAAATATAGGTTTGAAAACAGTGTATAATCAATAATAGAAAAGCAATTTGAATCAGAGTAGCAACTGAGTTGAGATGTCTTTTTAAAAACTTTAAAAAAAGGTAAAAAGATCAAAAGACAATATTTGAAACCTGTGTATAATCAATAACAGGAGATGACAACAAAGAGAAATGAAAATGAAATCAGGTGGATTTTTAAAAATTAGAATAATAAAAATATTGTGAAACAAAAATTTAAAAGGGTTTAAAATTGGAAGTACATACAATTGTTTAGAAAGTAAAAATTAAAAAGGTAACAGAAAATAGGGGAGATAAAAAAGATAAAATAAAAAGAGAATTTTAAAATAAGGGAGGACAAAGAGGTTTGAAAACAGTGTATAATCAATAACAGAACAGCGTGTTGAAGCAGAATAGCAATAGGGTTGAGACTTCTTTTTGAAACCTTTAAAAAAGGAGAAAAGAGGCAAAAAATATTTGAAACCTGTGTATAATCAACAACAGGAGACCAAAACCAAGAGAAATGAAAATGAAATCAGGTGGATTTTTTTAAAATAATAATAATCAAAATATTTTAAAAGAAAAAATTAAAAAGGATTCAAACTGGAAGCATATATAGTTGTTTAAAAAGTAAAAGTTAAAAAACTAATAGAAAATATAACAGATTCAAAAAGATTTTTAAAAAAGGGGGGGAAGTTGTTCTCATGGAGACTGTGTGCTCTTAATGATTTTATCCAGAAGTCTTTGCTTCTTCTCCCTGTTTTGTCACCTCAGCTTGCTGTTTCCAGAGGCCCTCTGTTTCCAGAGAGGCCCTCATCTGTGCTGCTCCCAGTGCTTGTCAGCAAGCAGATTGTGCCCCCTCCCAACACTGGTCAGGTGCTGCTGTCCTTCACGGTGGGTGGCCGGGTCACTCTCCCTCCCAGCACTGAGTTCAGGAGCTGTGTTCCTGCCAGGAATGTGGGTGGTCACCCACCCTCTCCCAGTTCCAGTCGCTCTGCTACTCTGTGCAGCTGCCCGCTCCGCCTTGGGTCCACCTTCCGTAGGTGGGCTTGAGGATGTGGGCGGAACATCTCTGCCCCTATTCCATGCCAAAACTCATCTCCTTATTTGTCTTGGCTGCGCAAGTTCTCTGAGGTACCAGGGCAGAAAGATCCTATCTGCCTCAGGCTGTAGAGAAGTCCTTGGCCTTGGAGGCAGCTAATCCCTTAAGTATGGATTCAGGTTTTAACCCCACCCCCGCTTGGGTGCTAAGTGAAGGAGGATGTGTTGGCTGTACCTGAGCCCCACCTCTCTTCTCCCAAAAACCTTCCACGGGTTTTCAGAGATGGGGGTATGTCACCCTTCCCCCCAGGGCACATCAGCCATGTTGTTTTATGGAGGGCCCAGATTGCTTTGCCCTGTGTAACCACACATCCATGGCATGCAGAACCCTGCAGTCCCACAGGGCTGCCTCAGTGCAGCTGCTCCAGTCCTCCATCCATCTTGGGCAGCCTGTCTCAGCCCCCCAGCTGACAGCTTGCATCTCGGGCTGGGTGTCGCAGGGACCCTCTGTGCCCATTTAACTTAGTTCTGTCAGTCAAGGAGTGATCTATACAGATCCGAGCCTTGGAGGCTCCCCCTCCATCCTGCTGGCCTTTCCGTTGGAGAGGGGGAGATCCAGCGAATGAGCGCTATTCCTCCTTTGCTGCTCCCTCCCCATGGGACCAGTCCCCAGTCCCGCACTGTTTTGCCTTTTCTTCTTTCTTTTTTCCTCTTCTCTTACCAGATTTTTGGTGTCTTTATCCTTTGAAGGGGGCAATGTTCTGTCAGAGTTCGGAAAGTGTTCTGGTTGGTTGAGTGGGCCTATGGATGTGAGTTTTGGTGTATTTGTGGGAAAGGGTGAGCTATGAGCGTCATTCTACTCCACCATCTTGGCCCCGTTCCATATTTTTATCTTTTAGACATCTTAGCTAGAGGTTTCTCCTGGTTTGGCATAAGTGACTTATTGGTAAAAGTTGTGTTTAAGCCCTATTGTCCAAAGATAATTTTATCCTTTAATATTGGATGTATATTTGGCTTGAAGGCTGCTATTATAGTTCAGGAAGTTAATATATATTTTGTTCCATATTAATCTAGGCACTGGTAGCTTGTGAATTCTTTTTCTGAATTCTTCTGAGAGAGTGAAAATTCAGACATGTGCCCAATATTCAAGATTTCCACTGATTACTGTAATGCTATATGTGAGACTGGCCATTAAGAGTTGGAGACTGGCTCAGAGTAGTTTATTTATCAGTCAGAGGTTGTTTTTAAATCCCTTTTGCCAGTGAGATTTCAATCCTGTGTTAATGGGTGTGTATGGCTTGGAGAATTCTTTTAACTCTGCCACATTTTTCTGATTGCTTCTGAGTGGGTACACCCAAAATTGACTGTGCTCCCAGGAATGCTCTTCTTGGTTGTCTTTTTTCTCTGATTATTTCCCTTATAGTTTTGATGTTCTGTCATTTTATTTTTATCATGACTACTAGCTTTCTTTTAATTCTTCTCTGCCAAGATCTCTACTGATATTTATAACACCTTTAAGCATGGAGTTCTCCACTTAACTCCAAATAATGTCTGTTCCCTCAGTCAAATATTCGGAACTCTCCATCTTTATGGCCAGCCTTTCCTCATGGCAAAACTTCTGGACCATCTCATAGTATCTCGAGTAGAAACCTATTTTTCTGAGAGATGCCCTCACTCTATGAATGGGTACTAAGGGGAAATGCCATCACATGCACTTCTTGGCTTGCTCTTCCATGTGAAACCTTCACCGTATGATTGATCTATGACATAAACAATAAGAGCCACAGTCATCTTAGCCTGCAGCACTAAGTATATAGAATATTAATCCTATAGAATGTTGGAGTAAAGGATATCCAGGCCCCTCAGTGTATTTGCCAGGAATAGATCTTTTGCAATACAGGGCTGGGAGAAGATGACAAATGACATAAGTCTGACTCTCTTAGGATCAAACTGTAGCCCAGACAGGGACCCATAAGTGAAAGAGGACCAATCTTATTGGCTGCATAAACCTGGGGTAAAGCTTTTGTAATATAGAATTGGTAGAAGAGGGGCTCAAATGTTACAGTCTCTTGCTATTCTTACATGTTTAATAGATATTCTGAAATGAATAGTTCTCATTTTGCTATATTCCCTTAGGAAAAATTCCAGAGATTTAAAATGATTTTTTAATAGTTTTCTGGGAATTGTTAAATTGTCATGTTCTGGGAAAAGAGTCTGCTGAACTTACTCCATCATTACAGAAATCTGGCTTCCAGTTTGCCAGTTTTGATGAAGCTAAATGTAGTCTTACTATACCATCTAGCAATTATGATTTTAGGTATTTATCTAACTTATTTGAAAACTTATGTCCATGTAAAATAGTGTACAAGAATGTTTAGAGAAGCCTTATTTAAAATTACCAGCATAAATCTGCAATTTAAAAAATGATCTATCAGACCATGCAACAAAATGGATTAATCTTAAAAGCATATGGCTGAGGGAAGCCAGACTGAAAGGCTACACATTGTGTGTTTCAATGCATATAACATTCTAGAAAAGATAAAACTACACAGGCAAAACCTAGATTAGTGACTGTCAGAAGCCTTGGAAATGGGAATAGTTGAATAGGTGATACACAGGGCATTTTTTTTAATAAAAAAAATATTTTGTAAGAATCTGTGAGCATCTGTAGAACTTTAGAGAACAAAGAGTAAATTAATACATGCATTTTTTTAAATTAAAAGGTTGGGAGATCATAGAATTTAATGATGATTGCAGCAAAAAATCTAACCATATTACAAGTGTATGAAATATTTTGATTGAAGGGGATGGGTGGAAATTGTTTTGACTTAAGTAACTAAGTAATATTAAAAGTAGAATAAACTATACATAAACCCTTTACCTTGGTTAAGAAAGTAATTTCTTCCGAAATTATGGGATAAAATTGTTTAAAAAAACTACATTGTGCTATAATTGAACAATTAAGTAAATGGATGATGGGCAATGGATGTTAGAAACCAAGATCTTTAACTGTTGGGGTGGGAACTTCAGACAAGCAAAGATAGAAGGCTAGAATGGTATATGTGGTGATGGGTTAGAGTAGTAGATGTATGAACTCCTGTTTAGCTTAGTATACATAAATATGAATATTCATATAGATATTTATAAATAATATGACTTACATAGGCTAGTATTGTAAAAAATAAATGATAAATGAAAACCTCAATTAAATAAAGTTGAAAGACCAGAAGGGTGAGCTCTCACACCCTGCGATGATAGGATAGTCCCAGAAGAGAAAGATTCCTCTTCTTTTCCTAGCAAAGACTGAGCCAATAAAAAGGTATGGACTTTTTGTTAACCATGTAGCCTTCCTAATTTCCTTTCCCCTCTATAAAAGCATTCTTCTTCCCTTACTATGTGGGAACTTGCATGTGGCTAACCATGGCTGTATATACTGAATTGCAATTCTCTGTTTATTCCAAATAAGCTTATCTTTGCTGGAGAAATATCTGCCTTCTATTTGTTTTCAGATCAACATTTTGGTGGCCCATGTGGGAACTAGAGAAGAGCTCTGGAGCTGGTGAGCAAAAAGGAGCTGTAACCACAATTGAGCCCATCATTTCTCACTGCTTTTCTTGCTGACCCTAGGATTTGAAGGTACATCTTTCTCCTGGAACTGAGCCCACACTGTCTTTGCATTTTAAGCTCTCCAGAGTTTATTCTATTTAAAGGTTTTGTCATTCTGGTTAAGTTCTTAATCTGTATGTAAGTACCCATTGGCACTTCGGTCTTATCTTTGAGATCAGACTGTTTCAACTGAAGCTGTCTGAAAATGCTTCAGCCCAATTCATTTGGAAAGGTGTTGCTTTAAATAAAACTGTGCTGGTTTTTTAGCCTTCAGCCTATTCCTTTAGGAGGGCTGTCCTCTGGAGAGTGGCCTGGTTCCTCTGGGACCAAGCTGTCTTCTTAGTACTGTCTGGGATTGGTTTATAAGAAGTTTGAATTGAGCCATTTGTGATATAAGCTATTTAAGTTATTTGAAAACTACTCTTTAGGAGAAAAACCTCTGAGAAAAAGGATCCCAGTCATCTAAGTATTTGGAGGGTGCCACCCCACAGGGACTTTGTTCAACTGTTGTCTTTAAAAGCTACAGTCTTACTTCATGTGCATTTCTAACTAGATTGATTGACCCAACCAAAGGCAATTTAGAATATCAATAGTCATTATAGGGAACTTTTCAAATCTCAAAACTAAATTTCTTTAAAGTTGAATTTCTTTAAAATTGAATTTGACTAAAATAGTAAAAATTTTCCAGAACTGAGTGGAATACTTATTTTTATTGGTATTTTGAAGCATCTCAACAAAATCAGGAGTTTAAAATTGCTTCTCTGCAAAATAAGATTTTAAGATTAAATGAAGCTAACAAAAATAAAAGGACCAGCAAAGCCTCAGATTCTTCTTCCTTGTCTTCTTTGTCTCATTTTCCACTTCTAGCAGCATCATGTCTCTCTCCCATCAGCTCCACCAGACTCCACCTCTGGTGCTATTTTCTTCCTTTCCTTATATGCCACCTAAGCCTCCTCTATACCATCAATTCCCCCATAATAATTATCTCACCAGACTTTCCATCTCCCTGAAACTCTCCCCACACCTCTTTCCTCTGAATTTATCAGAACTTCTTCCTTTAAAATTAAGTCTTCCAAGGATCCAGAAGCAAACCCCTTATCATCTTATACTTCCTGGACTAAAGCTGAACTGTGAAAAATTTTCCCAAAGATTTTTCCAAAAAAATAAAATATCCTCACAGATTTGCTGAGAAATTTAATATAGACAGTTAAATCATCAACCTGGTTTCTCTGTCTTGTATTAACAAGTTCATATGCTTGTCAGTGAAGGCAATGCCCAGCACAGGATGAAAACTGCTAATTGGGAAAATCATGAAAGTTTTCTAGAATTACAAATGGGAACCAACTCACTAATTTGTTATGTAATCAGGCTCAAGCAATCACTAGGCAGCTTCATTGATCAATTCCTAGGGCTTTTCAAAACCTACTGATAGGGGCAATATTCAGGCTTGTACACAAAAATCTGACAGACCTGTTTATGATTATTGCAATTGACAAGATCACTTTTAAAGAAAATTCTTGTCTTCCTTTAGATGTCAATTCCACATGAGTAGCTTTCACTATGTTTATTAATGGACTGAATCAGGATATTTCCTTTACAGTAAAAGAACCAGGATGTAGTGGAAAACTATGTTCACTATAGATTTAATTAATCTAGTAAATCATCTTTGTCAAACTCTAGAATTCACCTTCAAGGATAACCACCAAACCACCAAAAAGTTTTAATCTTCATCTCCAGCTAATGTTGGCTTCCAAATGAAACCAAAATCCTCATAGTTTCTGCTATTATCACAAAAAGTCAGGACACTGAAAATGAGATTTTTACAAATTAAATACTTTAGGATGCTTTAGCCCTTTAACCAGTCTTTCCAACTTTCTCCCAGTTCTCAATGATAGGGATCCAAGTAACTAAGAAGGCACTTCCCAATGCTCCCTCTTAATTGTCTTGGACAACTATTTCTACAGATTGGGGATGAATTTCTCTTTGACCTAAGTGACAGTGGAATCACAGTCTAGGTGCTTAACTCCACTACTATTTAAGCAGCCCTTGCCTAGGAGTACAGAGACAGTTCAATATAATGAAGTTTTCTAGTGGACCTCAAAGTGTCCCTGTCTCTGAATCTATTTACTTTTGCTTAGGCTCTTTGAGAGCTACACACCTTTTCTCCTTAGTTTTTTTCACCCCGTCCAATTATTAAACTCAAACTTCTTATGGAAGTATCATGTCAGAATTTCTTTTTTTCCAGAAGGAGGAAATAACTTTTAAAATTGACAGAAGTCATCAAAGTAACCAACCAGGTGAGTTAAATAATCATTTTTCATCTTTTATTTGTTCAGTCTCTGATGGTACTTGAGCAAATTCTGGAAACACTCATCATTTCTCCCTATTGAATCAGCTACCACTTTCCTCATTTGCAAAATCTCCAACTTTTGTTGCCAAAATTCACAGGGAACTTCCTATCAAAATTCAAATAGACCCCTCAAAATATCTGTCCAGAATTAATCAATACCTTATAAGTAAAGAAATCCATCAAGCCCTAAAGATCATAATAAAAGTTTATAAGTCTCAAGACCTTATTATCCTTTGTACTAACCCCTGTAACATTTACATTTTATTGCTGAGAAAACCTAAGGGCTAAGGGTAGAGGTTTTCTCAGGACCTCTAAGCAATAAACAACATTGTTATCCCTCAACACACTTCCTAAGATTCATTTGTTTCTAACATCCATTCCCATCAGAAGTAAATTCTTTACTGTAATTGATTTATGGAGTGCATTCCTTAGTGTTCCAGTTAATGAAGCTAGCCAATAGCTTTCTACCTTTACTTGGGAAGAAAACAATTCACCTGGACAATAATGCCTCAGGATATTATTGAAAGTTGTCCTTATTTCTCACAAGTCCTGAAGGCTGATCTGGATGATATAAAGTACTCTAGCAGTTCTACTTTCTTGCAATGCGTGGATGATTTGCTTATTTGCTCTTCTCAAGCCTTCTTTCAGGCAGGCAGAATTCACTTGCTAATGCTTTTCTCCTCAAAGGAACATAACATCATGAAAGAAAAATTGCAGTTACCCAAGTCCAGTTTTGATATTTTGGGAATCTGATATCAGAACAAGGGCTACACCTAGATGCATATAGACTTCATAGTGTCCTAAGTTTCCCAAAACCTGAATGTTTACTCAGGCTAGTTGGTTATTGACAAAACTAGCTTTCAATTTTTCTCTTACAGCTAAACCTCTGTATGTTTTACACAACAACAAAAAAAAATGCTGACCCAATTTTATAAAAATAATCAGATGGCATAGCCTTTAAGTCTTAAAGTAGAGTTTGATGAACCCACCTGTCCCTGGGAATCCCAAACATCAGATTATCTTATTAAGTATAAAAAGGAAGGAAATTCCCTTTGGGGTCTCACACCAAAAAATGGGTATCACCATTTATCCACAGTGTATTATAGCCAAAACTGGACCATGTGGCATCAGGATACTTTCCTTGCATTATAACCATTACAACCAATTCCCTTTTGGTTAAGGTCACCAAGAAAGTTTTTGTGGAATCCCTTTAACCATTTATGTACCTCATGCAGTAAAAGCACTTGTGAATTCTCATCACATCCAACAATTCTCAGCCAGCTGCCTCATCTTCTATGAAGTCTTTTTGTTAACTGTCCCTCACATAACCCTTTTACATTGTAATAAGCTTAATTTGGCTACTCCTTTTCTTTATGTCACCAACAAAATCCCTCATGACTGTTTGATGCTGATTAATTACCTCTTGAATTTTCATGATCTATAGAAAATTCCACTGGATAACATTGATTTTTCATGGTTCACCGATGGTTCTTACTTAAAAGGTGACAATGGAAAATGATGTCTGGGTATGCTATTATAACTTCTTTTGATGTTATTGATGTGGAATCTTTACCTATGGCCACTTCAACTCAATAGGCTGAATGGTATGCTCTTACATGGGATTGTACTTTAACCAAGTGCAAAACTGCCAATATTTATAATTATAGTAGATATGCTTTCAGAGTAGCTCATGATTTTGGAATGTTGTGGAAGCCATATGGCTTTCTTACTTGCAGTGTAAACTAAAACTAAAATATTTTCTATGTTCTAGAATTATTAAATGTAGTACTTTATTTGTCATTTTAACTATTAGTAAGATTTGGGGGTATTCTAAACTTGATTTTCTAGAAGCCAGAGGAAATCACCTTGCTGATAATCCTTCAAGGAATGCTGCCCTGAAAGTGACCAATTGTCATCATGGTCTAAAGGAATTTTTCTCCAAATGATAATTTAGAAAAAAAATTGTCTATGGAAGCCCAACAATTGGCCTCATAAAAGGAGAAACATGATTAAAATATCAGCACTTATTGGTTTGATGAAAGAATGGTCTGGTTTGGACCAAATAACAATACAGTCCTACCTGAGACTCTAAAATTCTTACTCTTCATCACTGTACATGCATTAAACTATTGATCTAGTAATAAAATAATATCCTTAATGGATTAATACTGGTGGTGAAACATTAACAAAACCACAAAGAATGCCTAACTCATTTGTCCCACTTACCCAAAATAAAACCCAGGTAAGTCTGTTTGAGCTTCTCCTGGACATTTTAAACTGCCCAGTGGACTATACAAGGTCTGGCTAATGGATTTCATACATTTTCTTCTGCCTCATAGATATAAATATGCTTTAAACACAGTATTTTACCTTCTAACCCTGGACTAATGCCTTTCCTTGCAGACAGGCTACTGCCTCTTCTGTTGCTAAAGTCTTAAAAAAAATTAACCCTACTTGTGGAACCTCTTGAACTTTATAGTGATGGAGATACTCATTTTACTGGCCAGGTACTTCAAAAAATATGCACTGCTTGGCCTGTTTTACACCTTCACTATGTTAATCACCTTCAGTCATCTAATATAGTCAAATAAATTAGAACTATTGTTAAGATTCAATTAAAATAATTTGTAGAATCCCTCCAAATATTTTGGTCAAAAGCCCTGCTGTTGCTCCCTCTAAATCTCAGATCTACCCATTTTGGAACTCACAAATTTACTCTTTCAGATAGTCACAGGATGTCCAATGCTCTAGGGTCCTGCTTCTTTTGACCCACAAATGATAAGAAGAGAGATACTTAAATATTGCAAAGTCTAATTGCTTCTGTTAGAAATAGTCATGTTTTGGTAGAACAATCTTTTCAAAATTTTAGGAGACAAGTTCTCAGACATCACACCTTACAACATAGAGATTTTATCAATTGGAAAAGACATGTCCAGAACTCTCTTCAACTTCACTGGAAAGACTTCTATCAAGTACTGCTACCCAAACCTTCTGCCACCAAACTCTAAACCCTAAGGAATAGACTATTAAATTCAAATGGCATATCTAAGGAAAGTGCTGAACTTTGATGCCATCTGCATATCATATGGTGACCAGTAAATAATGATTTCTTAGAAATGAAGCAGAAGATATCTGATGAAACAGCTTTCAAAAATATCCCAAACAGGCCTGCCAGGAATTTTTATGCCAAACATTTGATCATGACATAATGCTTCAGATGATTTCCAATGTTTATAATTGTAATAACATATAGACTTTCCCAGATGCAGTGTCTCACACTGGAGAGAATGTGCACTGATTGTAAATCTATGAAGGTTACACTATTTTTATAAATAAAAGTAGGAGGGAAAACTCTCAGATACTTTTTAGCCAGAAGGTTATGAGAAATAGAAACTCCACTCTTAAAGGCTGCACACAAAATCTCACATGCTTCATGACCCAGGGCAGAAGCAGTGATTTGAAAGGATCCTGGAGCAGACATATCTACTAATCTTGGAGAAACTCCAGAAGAGACAAGAGGCAACTGGAATTCACCCTGAAGACATATAGACACAGATGGAAGCGATTTGAGGGGGAGGGGTCTTGTTCTACCACCAGGACACTGGTACTGGCAAGTGCCATTTCAAAATCTTCCCTCTAGTTAATTGGTAAAAGGTTCTGGCCCAACTGATCAGCCGGTTGGCATGAGTGTTTGGATGCCTCAGGCCAAGCATCTAGCTTGGCAAGGAGACAGCCCCACTCACTAATAGACAAGCTGTTTTAAACTACCCTGAGCCCATAACCACCCCAGGACCCAACCTTGTGCACTACAGGACCAGTACTAGGCTTGAGATAGATCACAGCCCCAAATATAAGCAGGCTGGCACTAACTCTGGAACTCCTAGGGCTCTGCAGCCAGAGAAAACTACAAACAGTTATGTGCCAACAAATAGAACAGTTTAGAAGAAACTGATAAATTTCTAAAAATATACAACATACAAAGACTTAACCAGAAAAAAATAGACAATTTAAATTGACAGATCCCTGAGAAACTACTAGAACTCATCAATAAACTTGGTAAAGTTGCAGGATTCAAATTTGATATACAGAAGTCTGTTGCATTCCTATATACTAGCAATTGTCTATCAGAGAAATTAAGAAGACAATCTTATTTAAAATTGCAGCAAAAAGAATAAAATACCTAGGAATAAATCTAACTAAGGAAGTAAACAAACTGTACTCAAACAACTATGACATTGATAAAAGAAATTGATGATTACACAAACATATGGGAAGATATGCCATACTCATGGACTTGAAGAATGAATATTGCTAAAATGTCCATATTATCCAAGGCAAACTACAGACCCAATGCAATCCTTATCAAAAAAAGAAAAAAAAGAATGATAACATTTTTCACAGATCTAAAAAATCATTCTAAAATTTGTATGGAAGCACAAGACCCTGAATAGCAAAAACAATCTTAAGAAAGACAAACAAAATTGGAGGGATCATGCACATTGATTTCAAACTATACTACAAAACTGCCTTAATTCAAACATCATGGTATCATCACAAAAACAGACATATAGATCAATGGAACAGAAATAAAGATCCTAGAAATTAACTCACTCATATATGGGCAGTTAACTGATGACAAAGGAGAAATAATTTATAACGGGAAGAAAACACCCACTTCAACAAATTGTTTTCGAAAACTGGACAGCTGCATGCAAAATATTAAATGGACTACTCTCTCATACTATCACACAACTAAATTTAAAATAAATATTTAAATGTAAAACTTCTAGAAGTAAATATAGGAACTATACTCTTTCAGAAAAATTTTTGTATGTCTCCTCAGTCAAGGGAAACAAAAGGAACAATAAGCAATGGAGCTTCATTAAACTACAAAGCTTTTGTACAGTGAAGGAAACAGTCAGCAAAACAAAAGGGCATCTATTGAGTAGAAGAATATATTTTCAAATGATACAAATGATACATCTGGTAAGGGGTTAGTATTCAAAATATATAAATAATTCACACAACTTAACATCAGAAAAAAAATAGTCCATTTGAAAAAATGACTGAGGATATGAATTAACTTTTCCAAAGAAGACGCACAGTTGGCCAATAGGCACCTAAAAAAGTGTTCAACATCACATAATCATCAGGGAATTGCAAATCAAAGCCACAATGGGATATCACCTCACAACTGTCAGATTGGCTAACATCAAAATGACAACAAATAACTGTTAACAAGGATGTGGAGAAAAGGGAACACTCATGCACCATTTTTGTGAGTGTAAATTGGTGCAGCTTCTATGGAAAACAGTATGGAGATTCCTCAAAAAATAAAAAAAAAATAAAACTACCATGTGATTCAGCAATTCCACTACTGGGTATTTATTTGAAGAGAATAAAAACACAAATTCAAAAAGATATATGTACCTGTATGTTCATTGCAGCCTTATTTACAATAGACAAGATATGGAAGAAACCTAAGTGTCCAAAAATAGATAAATACAGAATATGTGCTATATATACACAATTGAATATTACCCATAAAAAGAATGAAAACAACATTTGCAACAACATGGTTGGATGTAGAAAGTATTATGCTAAGTGAAATAAGTCATACATAGAAAGACAAATACTGTATGATTTCACTTATATGTGGAGTCCAATAAAACAAAACAAATGAAAACCCAATTAAGCAGAAACTGATTTATAGATACAGAGAATAAATAGATGTTTGCCAGAGGTGACTGGGGTAGGGAGGAGGAAAAGAATAGGTGAGGAATATTAAGAGGTACAAACTTCTAGTTCCAAAATAAATAAATCATGAGTATGAAGTGTATAATGTGGTAAATATTATCAATAGCTATGTATTATGTTTGTATAGTAACATATTATAACTAGACTTATCTTGGTGATTATTTTGAAATGTATAAACCTGTCAAGTCACCATGTTGTGTAACATGAAATAATATAATGTTGTAGGTTAATTATACTTAAAACAAACTAATAATAAATATCATAGAAAAATGATCAGATTTGTGGTTACTAGAGACAGGAGGTGGAGGTAAGAGTAATTGGTTGAAGGCAATCAAAAGGTACAAACTTCTCGTTATAAGGTAAATAAGTACTAGAGATGTAATGTACAATATGATAAATGTAATTAATGCTGCTGTATGTTATTTAGGAAAATTAAGAGTAATTCCTGAGTACTCATCACAAGGAAATTTTTCTATTTCTTTAGTTCTGTATCTTAATGAGATAATGGATGGTCACTAAATGTATCGTGGTAATTATTTCATGACATATGTATGTCAAATCATTATGCTGTATACCATAAAATGATACAGTGTTGTGTTTCAATTATATCTCAATAAAAGTGGAAGATATATATATATATATCCAGGACTTCAAGCAGACATAAAATAATATAAATGATTGATTAAATAAAGAAATTGCAGACAAAATAAAGCTCCAGTGGAAAAAAATTCCAAATAGACAATTCACTCTCAAGGAGGTGGAACGTTTCTACACAATTCCCTAGTCCTTAAATATTCACTGTGCATAGCATTTTTTTTTCCTAAAGGGTACAACATGGAAAGAGGGAAAATAGGGTAAATTTACACTGGAGAATCCTGACACTTATTAACTCAGCCAGGTGATAAATGTGAACACCAATAGGGATGTCATATTGATAGCATGTACCTTTAATATGATGCAAATTTTTTTATTGAAGTATAGTCAGTTACAACATGCCAATTTCTGGTGTACAGCATAATGTCCTAGTCATACATATGCATACATATATTCATTTCCATATTCCTTGGCTTTAAACAACCTAAATAGCTACCAAATGCCAGACATTGTGCATCATCTCATTTAATCTTTATCACTCTTTGAAGTAAATACCATTCCCCACATTTTTTAGAATAAAAAAAGCAAAGCTTAGGGAGCATAAATGGACTACTTGAGGATATGCAATATTAAATGGCATAAATCAGCTTTGAATCAACATTTCTCTGCTGCCAAAGTCCATGGTGTTAGGCACCATATTACACCATCTTTTATTCTAAGAATGTCACCACTATTTTTCTTGACCTGGTAATAGTCTGCCTTGTTCAGTTGCAACACATTTCCAGCATAAACCAATAAAATTGAAATTCAAAGTAAAAAATATATTTTATAAAAAAAACCTTCCATGTGAATCATAATTCTAAAATTTATGAAATCTTTGGGAGCTTGGTCATGTTATGTAAGCCTTCTGAACTTAGTTTACTCACCTGTATATTGGAAATAACAACTAACACTATGAATACCATAATTATGAAAATTACTTGAAATAATATGTCTAAAGTACCTAATACAGTGCCTGATGTAGTATTAGGAACACAGAAAGCATTAGTTCCCTTGCTTCTAGTAAGATGTTGGCCTAAATTAATTTTCTTATATTTATCCTTTTTAATTTTTTTTACTGAAGTATAGTCAGTTTACAATGTTGTGTCAGTTTCTGGTGTACAGCATAATGTTTCAGTCATTCATATATATATACATATATTTGTATTCATATTCTTTTTCATTATAGGTTACTAAAGATATTGAATATATGTCCCTGTGCTATACAGAAAAAATTTGTTCGTCTACTTTATTTCTTACATTTGTTAATCCATTCTCTCTCTTAGTTTTCATCCAGTGAAGTGTAAAACTTTCACTTCTTGAAAGAAATAAGTTATATCTGTCTGCTTTGATATAGAAAAGGGAAACAGAGAGGAAGAAGGGAGAAAAAGAAAGAAAGGAGAAGAACATAAAGGAGGAAGGTGAAAATGAATACAGAATATGAGGAGAACTTTCATATCAGTGTACCTTCTGGAATCAATCAACCTTAGACTCTCACACTTGTTCTTGACAAGAGTGGCAAAATTCTACTGGATGAACAGAAGACCCCTCAGCTAGAAACTCAGAAAATCAGAGAATCTTATAGCCCATTAAAACCAACCTTGTGTGAAATAATTGAATTTCCCTCAATAAGATTTAGTTGAAAGAAGTTGATTTTCAATTTCTTCCCAAATAAAGCCAAATAAAAATATTTTTGACTTGCTAACCCGGTATGATTATATTCTGAAATAAAAATATTGGGGAATAAACTGACTGTGGGATTTTTCTCTTGCTATACATATTTTTTCTCAGCTTTTCAAAAGCAAGAATTTACTGATCAGTGTGGGCATGGAATTTCATTAACTGCCAAAATTCCTTTTTAAAGGCTATTGAAAAAGGGAGTAATATGTGTTTTTTATGATCATTGCTCAAGGGTTCCTTTTAGTTGGGGCCAGGGTATTTTCCACTTCAACCTGACTGGTAGTAATACCGACAACTTGAATGTATTTTTGTCCACTGCACCTCATCATTATAATTGCTGCTGCTGAGAACATCATGTATAGACATTGGATCAGGGACTATGTCAATTGTCAATTCTAAGTCAATTCTACTCAAAGGCTGTTCTTATATAAATCATACAGAGTATCTTCTATATCACTTCAGTATATTCAAAATTCCCTTCCATGATAATTTTAAAATAAACTTTTTATTTTAGAATTATTTTAGGTTTACAAAAAAGCCACAGAGAAAGTGTAGTTTTCCCAATTTTTAACATCTTACATTATTAAGTTCTTTTTATAATAATTAATGAATCAATAATGATATGTAATCTTAATCTAAAGTCCATATTTCATTCAGATTTTCTTCATGTTTAACTAATATCCTCTTGTTGTTTACCAATGTCCCATCCTGGATACCAAATTACACTTAATCATTGTATCTACTTAGGCTCCCCTTGGCTGTGATAGCATCTCAGACTATCTTTGGTTTAGAGGACCTTAAAGATTTTGAGGTACACTGGTCAGATATTTGAGGAATGTCCCTAAATTGAAGTTTACCTGATGTTTTCACTGGGATTTTGGGTTTTGGAGAGAAAGATCATAGAGGTAAGATGCCATCCACATCCCTGACTTGATTGCAACAGAAAAATAAAAACAAAACAACCAACCAATATCTGTTAGCCCAAACTTTCCCTCTTTTCTGTACAGCCCAGACTTTGGCAAGAAAAAACCTTTAGCAATATCCATCACTTCTTTTTATTAAATGATAGGATTAATGACAAACAAATTATTAAAACCCAGGTATAGCAGTAATGGAATTGTTAATGTTTAAAATGGTACATCTAAAGACAAGTGAAATACTCGTTGGCTGGGAAGCCTATGGAAATATTTAAGTTGGAAAAAATTCCAGCCTTTAGAACTTTAAATGAATAATTGGCTAAACAACATGCAAGGCCATAAGGTGACTTAAAAAAGACACATGTGGTTAGAATTTAGAATTAGGGCCAAATTATATTAAAATTGTGCTCTTTCCATCAGTTCAGTCAATACTGGTCTAGTGAGTTAAGTAGATCAATTCTATGCTTTGCTTTAGGAGGACTGAGGGAATTTTTAGGAGTAAGGCTACAGAAAAGCAGTAAGAAACCTTAAAGGGAACTGTTAAAGAATAGCGTCAAAATTGATTTATCTTTGGAAACAGGAAAAAAATTATTGAGGTTTAACAACTGTTTGGGAAACTCTTGTAATGCTGATGGATCTAACTCATCATCAGTAAAACATGGGCAGATGACTAAATCATTTCCATGATTATGAAAAAGAGAAATTATAAAAGATACATCATATAGTTCATAAATTAAAACAAATCAAAAAATACATAGCATTTAAATATTTCAGTGAAGAAGATAAATACAACTAAGAAAACGTAACCACCTAATTTACCATTTTATAATATACCACAATTAATGTAATATTAATTTACATATTAATGTTTTAAGTTCAAAACAATCTTTTGAGTGTAATTTTGAGAAGTAGTAATACTTGTAAACATTGGATATTTAAACTTTGGTAATTTAGGGTAAGCTAATGTGACAAATGTCAAAAACATCATAACACTATTTTTTATTTATTACTAATATACTTTTGGCTGCATATTTAAGCCAATACATTTTATTTTACTTAATAAATGCATAAGAGAAAGTAAGTATGATTTATTTTGATATTTGATAATTTTGATCACTTCTCAATACTTTAATGCAACCTAATTTATTGGAAGCTATATATTAAAAAACTAATAGATAATTAATATGGGTCAGTGTTCTTGAAGAATAAGAAAAATAAAAGAATTTTCCTGCATCAAACACGTTTCATAAACAGAAAGGATACAGAGAGCCAAAAAGTAATCAAATAAAAGTGTTTGCCACATGATGTAATCTTCTAAATTCCTTATATGCTTTCATATGAACATATATTAGTTATATAACACATTAACTAGTCTTGAATATTGGAAGAAACAATATTTTTAATACTCTTCTCCATTATTTTCTGAAATATTTTATACTTTCCACAGGTAGGTTTTATACACCTAAAAGGTATTCTGTTGAAATATTTTTCAAGAGACTATATTTTGGTTTACATTAAAGTAAATATATGACATGTCACATTAAAACTTATATAAATCAAATTATCTGCTCATTAAAGAGTGTATAAAGCAGAAATTGACACATTGTAATTGAATTTCAATTTAAAAAAAGAATATA
This sequence comes from Camelus dromedarius, assembly GCF_036321535.1. Lineage (NCBI taxonomy): Eukaryota > Metazoa > Chordata > Mammalia > Artiodactyla > Camelidae > Camelus > Camelus dromedarius. The sequence goes on along the minus strand of NC_087472.1, from coordinate 52,537,814 downwards.
TAAATATTAAGAAGCCTCAATTTTATGAAAATATTTCACTTAACTCTGCATATAAAAGTTCCATAAAGATCAAAATTGCAGGAAAATTGGGATGGTTTCAAAAATCAACATTATAGCACTTTGTTTAATCTTCTACTTTAAATAAAACCACTTTTGAAAACAAAGATTAGAAGACTTACTTTAAAATTACTAATATACTTTTCACTAAAGAATGTAAGCTTAATTTTAAAACATAGCACAACAGTTATTATGGTGGAATCTAAAAATTCATAAGCTACTTACTAGAGTGCAAATTAGTACAATTGTATTAGTTTAACAATTTTTATTGAGTTATAGTCATTTTACAATGTTGTGTCAACTTCCAGTGTAGAGCACAATTTTTCAGTTATACATGAACATACGTATATTCATTGTCACAATTTTTTTCACTGTGAGCTACCACAAAATCTTATGTATATTTCCCTGTGCTATAAAGTATAATCTTGTTTATCTATTCTGCATATCCCTGTCAGTATCTACAAATTTTGAACTCCCAGTCGGTCCATTCCCACCCCCCCGCCCCGTTGGCAATCACAAGTCTGCATTCTATGTCTATGAGTCTGTTTCTGTTTTGTATTTACATTCTTCTTTTACTTTTTTGTTTGTTTGTTTTTTAGATTCCACATATGAGCGATCTCATATGGCATTTTTCTTACTCTTTCTGGCTTACTTCACTTAGAAAGACATTCTCCAGGGACATCCATGTTGCTGGAAATGGCATTATATTGTCCTTTTTTATGGCTGAACAGTATTCCATTGTATAAATATACCACTTCTTTATCCAGTCACCTGTGGATGGACATTCAGGCTGTCTCCATGTCTTGGCTATTCTAAAACATGCTGCTATGAACATTGGGGTGCAGGCGTCTTTTTTTTTAACATTTTTTAATGATTTATAAACATTTTACAATGTTGAATCAAATTCCAGTGTAGAGAACAATTTCTCAGTTATACATGAACATATATATATATATTCATTGTCACATTTTTTGCTCCGTGAGCTAAACATAATATCTTGTATATATTTCTCTGTGCTATACGGTATAATCTTGTTTAATTATTTTACAATTTTGAAATCCCAGGCTATCCCTTCCCTCCCTCCACCCCCATGGCAACCACAGATTTGTATTCTATATCTATGAGTCTATTTCTGTTTTATATTTATGTTTATTTGTGTGTTTTATTTATTTATTTATTTATTTTGGTTCCACATATGAGTGATCTCATATGGAATTTTTCTTTCTCTTTCTGGCTTACTTCACTTAGAATGACATTCTCCAGGGGCATCCATGTTGCTGCAAATGCAGTTATGTTGTCAGTTTTTATGGCTGAGTAGTATTCCATTGTATAAATATACCACTTCTTCTTTATCCAGTCACCTGTTGATGGGCATTTAGGCTGTTTCCATGTCTTGGCTATTGTAAACAGTACCGCAGTGAAAATTGGGGTGTGGGTGTCATCCTGAAGTAGGGTTCCTTCTGGATATATGCCCAGGAGTGGGATTTCTCTGTCATGTGGTAAGTCTATTCCTAGTCTTTTGAGGAATATCCATACTGTTTTCCACAGTGGCTGCACCAAACTGCATTCCCACCAGCAGTGTAGGAGGGTCCCCTTTTCTCCACAGCCTCTCCAGAATTTGTCATTTGCGGACTTTTGATGATGACCATTCTGACAGGTGTGAGGTGATACCTCATTGTAGTTTTCATTGGCTGTTCTCTGATAATTAGTGATAATGAGCATTTTTTCATGTGCCTATTGATCATTTGTATGTCTTCCTTGGAGAATTGCTTGCTTAGGTCTGCACATTTTTGGATTGGGTTGTTTGTTTGTTTCTTATTAAGTCATATGAGCTGTTTATATATTCTGGAGATCAAGCCTTTGTCGGTTTCATTTGCAAAAATTTTCTCCCATTCCATAGGTTGTGTTTTTGTTTTACTTATGGTTTCCTTTGCTGTGCAGAAGCTTGTAACTTTCATTAGGTCCCAATGCTTTATTCTTGCTTTTATTTCTATTGCTTGAGTAGACTGTTCTAGGAGAACATTTTTGAGATGTATGTCAGATAACGTTTTGCCTCTATTTTCTTCTAGGAGTTTTATTGTATCTTGTCTTATGTTTAAGTCTTTGATCCATTTTGAGTTGATTTTTGTGTATGGTATAAGGAAGTGTTCTAGCTTCATTGCTTTACATGCTGCTGTCCAGTTTTCCCAACACCATTTGCTGAAGAGACTGTCTTTATTCCATTGTATGTTCTTGCATCCTTTGTCAAAGATTAGTTGACCAAAATTTTGTGGTTTCATCTCTGGGCTCTCTATTCTGTTCCATTGGTCTATATGTCTATTTTTGTACCAATACCATGCTGTCTTGATGACTGTAGCTCTATAGTATTGTCTGAAGACTGGGAGAGTTATTCCTCCAGCCTCTTTCTTTTTCTTCAGTAATGCTTTGGCAATTCTAGGTCTTTTGTGGTTCCATATAAATTGTGTTATGATTTGTTCTAGTTCTGTGAAATATGTCTTGGTAATTTGATAGGGATTGCACTAAATCTGTAGATTGCCTTGGTCAGTGTGACCATTTTAACAATACTGATTCTTCCAATCCAAGGGCATGGGATATCTTTCCATTTTTTAAAGTCTTCTTTTATTTCCTTCATCAATGTTTTATAGTTTTCTGTGTATAATTGTTTCACCTCCTTTGTTAGATTTATTCCTAGGTATTTTATTACTTTGGGTGCTATTTTAAAGAGGATTGTTTCATTATTTTCTTGTTCTGTTGATTCATCATTAGAGTAAAGAAATGCAACTGATTTTTGAACGTTAATCTTGTACCCTGCCACCTTGTTGAATTCTTCAATCAACTCTAGTAGTTTTTGTGTGGACCTTTTAGGGTCTTCTATATATAGTATCATATCATAGGCATATAGTGACACTTTTACTCCTTCTTTTTCCAATTTGGATCCCATTTATTTCTCTCTCTTGCCTGATTGCTGTGGCTAGGTCTTCCAGGACTATGTTGAATAGGAGTGGTGACAGTGGGCAGCCTTGTCTTGTCCCAGACTTTAGTGGGAATCTTCTGAGTTTTTCACTGTTGAGTAATATGCTGGCTATAGGTTTGAATATATAGCTTTTATTATGTTGAAATATGTTCCTTCTACACCCACGTTGTTGAGAGTTTTTATCATAAATGGGTGTTGAATTTTATCAATTGCTTTTCAGCATCTATTGAGATGATCATGTGATTTTTGTCCTTTCTCTTGTGATGTGATATATTACATTATTTGATTTGCATATGTTGAACCACACTTGTGTCCCTGGGATGAACCCCACTTGGTCATGATATGTAATCATTTTTATGTGTTGTTGAATCCTATTTGCTAATATTTTGGTGAGGATTTTGGCATCTATGTTCATCAGTGATATTGGTTTGTAATTCACTTGTTTGGTAGTGTGTTTGCCTGGTTTTTGTATCAGGGTGATTTGATGGCAGCTTCATAGAATGAGTTTGGGAGTATTCCCTCCTTTTCAATCTTCTGGAAGAGGTTAAGGAGGACTAGTATGAGTTCTTCTTTGTATGTTTGGTAGAATTCCCCGGTGAAGCCATCCAGTCCTGGACTTTTATTTGTAGGAAGGTTTTTTTTCCTAACTCGATTTTATTTCTAGTGATTGGTTTGTTCAAGTGGTCACTTTATTCTTGATTCAGTCTTGGTGGACAGTATGTTTCCAGAAACTTGTTCATCTCCTCTAGGTCATCGAGTTTGGTTCCATAAAGATTTTCATAATATTCTCATATGATATTCTGTATTTCTATTTTATTTGTTGTAATTTCTCCATTTTCCTTTCTTATTTTGCTAATTTGTTCTCTCTCTTATTTCTGCCTTGTGAGTTTGGCCAGAGGTTTGTCTATTTTATTTACTTTTTCAAAAAAACAGCTTTTGGTTTGATTGATTTTTTTCTATTTATTTTAATCTCTATTTTATTATTTCCTCCCCGATCTTTATAATGTCCTTCCTTCTGCTGCCTTTTGTAGTTTTTTGTTCTTCTTTTTCTAGTTCTTTCAACTGATGGGTTAAATTGTTTATTTGAGATTGTTCTTCTTTTTTTATATATCACTATAAACTTTCCTCTTAGCACTGCCTTTCCTGTGTCTCATAAGCTTTCTGTGGTTGTGCTTACTTTTTCGTTTGTCTCAAGGTATTTTTTAATTTCAATTTTGATTTCCTCATTGTTCTATTGATTTTGTAATAGCATATTGTTTAATCTCCATGCTTTCCTTTTTTTCTCCTTTGTTTCTCTGTAGTTGATTTCTAGTTTCATGGCATTGTCATCAGTAAAGATGCTTGAGATAATTTCTATCTTCTTAAAATTGTTGAGGCTTCTTTTCTGCCCAAGTACATGATTAATCCTGGAAAATATTCCATGTGCACTTGAAAAGAATGTATATCCTATTTTGGGGGGGTGTAATGCTCTGAAAATATTCCCCAGATCTAATTTTTCTATTGTATTATTTAATTTTTTTGTTGCCTTATTTATTTTCTGTCTGGAAGATCTGTCTACTGATGTTAATGTGGCGTTAAAATCTCCAACTATGATTGTATTCCCATCAATATCCCCCTTTATCACTGTTAGTAATTGTTTTATGTACTTAGGTGTTCCTATATTGGGTGCATATATATTAATGAGTGTAATATCCTCATCTTGTATCACTCCTTTAATCATTATCAAATGTCCTTCTTTATCTTTCTTTATGGCCTTTGTTTTAAAGTCTATTTTGTCTGAAATCAGTACTGCAACACCTGCTTTTTTGGCTTTCCATTTGCATGGAATATCCTTTTCCATCCTTTCACTCTCAATCTATATGTGTCCTTCTCCCTAAAGTGGGTCTGTTGTATGCAGCATATTGAAAGTTCTTGCTTTATTATCCAGTCTGCCACTCTATGTCTTTTTATTGGAGCATTTAGTCCATTAACATGTACAGTAATTAATGATAAATGTGTGTTTATTGCCAATTTGAACTTTTCCTTGTAGTTTATTTGGTGTTTCCTCTTTGTTTCTTTCTTCTTCCTTTTGTGGTTTGGTCATTTTCCTTTGTATTATCATGGATATTATTTAATTTTTGTGACTCCTTTGTAAGTTTTTGGCTTGTGGTTACCCTTCTTTGTAAGACTATTAGCCCATTACTATAACTATTTTTATTAAACTGATAGTAACAGGATCTCAGACACATCCTACTGAGAACAAATAATTTAAAAAATAAAGAAAAAAGTATTGTATATTTTCCTTTCTCCCTCTCCCAATGATTTAGATGTCTACTTTTACAATTTCGTGTTTTTTTGTAATTCATGAGTTATCACTTTTCCAGTTGTGAATTTCTCACTTTTGTAGCACCCTGCTGCTTTTTTATTTAGAGTAGACCTTTCAATATTTCTTTTAGCATGGGTTTAGTTTTGCTAAACTCTTGTCATTTTTTCTTGTCTGTGAAATTCTTTATGTGTCCTTCTATCCTAAAGGATAGCCTTGCTGGATAAAGTATCCTAGGCTGCATTTTTTTTTTTTCATTCAGGACTTTGAATATATCTTGCCACTCCCTTGTGGTCTGTAGTGTTTGTGTAGAGAAATCAGCTGAGAGCCTTATGGGGGTTCCCTTGTAACTCACTCTTGGTTTTTCTCTTGCTGTCTTTAGGATCTTTCTTTATCCTTAAACCTGGTCATCTTGAATATGATATGTCTTGGTGTGGTTCTGTTTGGGTTCTTCCTGTTTGCCACCCTCTGAAATTCCTGTACTTGGATATCTTATTCCTTCTTTAAGTTTGGGAAGTTTTTAGTCATGATTTCTTTCAATACCTTTTCAATCCCTTTCATCTTTCTTCCCCTTCTGTGACCCCTATTATGTGAAGATTGGCACGCTTTATATTATCCCATAGGTCCCTTATACCATTTTCATTTGTTTTTACTTGTTTATCCTGTTGCTGTTCTGATTGTGTGCTTTCTGTTGTCCTGTCTTCTAGGTCAGTAATTCGTTCCTCTACATTATCTAGTCTGCTTTGTAAAGTCTTTAGATCATTTCTCATCTCAGTCATTGACTTTACCAATTCTACTTGGTTCTTCTTTATAGCTTCCATTTCATTTTTGACACGTTTTATATCTCTAAACACTATCTCTTTTAGTTCCTTCAGTACTTTGATCACTCTTTTGAAATCTTGATCTAGTAGGCTATCGTGTCTACTTCATTGATCATACTTTCAAGGGATTTCTCTTGTTCTTTTAATTGGGAATGGTTTCTCTGCTTCTTCATCTTGTTGATACCTCTCCGGCACTGTGATTTATGGAGTATCAGTTATCTATTGTGGTGCTTACAGAGTTTATTTATTTATCTATCTAATGCTTATATAGGAATAACACAGATGTTGGGCGTCTCTGTCTTTTGAAGAGGATGATGTTCTGTCGGAGTTCCGCAGGTGCTCTGGTTGGCTGAGTGTGTCTCTGGATGTGAGTCATGGTGTATTTGTGGGAGAGGGTGAGCTACAAGCGTTCTTCTACTCTGCCATCTTAGCCTCCTCTCTGCAGGTGTCTTTTTGAAGTAGGGTTCCTTCTGGATATATGCCCAGGAGTGGGATTCCTGTGTCATATGGTAAATTTATTCCTAGTCTTTTGAGGAATCTCCATACCTTTTTCCACAGTGGCTCCACCAATCTGCATCCCCACCAGCAGTGTAGGAGATTTCCCTTTTCTCCTCAGCCTCTCCAGAGTTTCTTGTTTGTGGACTTTTGAATGATTTCCATTCTGACTCTTGTGAGTTGATACCTCATTGTAGTTTTGATTTTCATTTCTCTGATAATTAATGATATTGAGCATTATTTCATGTGCCTATTGATCATTTGTATGTCTTCCTTGGAGAATTGCTTGTTTAGGTCTTCTGCCCATTTTTGGATTGGGTTGTTTGTTTGTTTCTTATTAAGTCGTATGAGCTGCTTATATATTCTGGAGATAAAGCCTTTGTCAGTTTCATCACTTGGAAAAATTATCTCCCATTCCGTAATTTGTCTTTTTGTTTTACTTATGGTTTCCTTTGCTGTGCAGAAGCTTGTAAGTTTCATTAGGTCCCATTTGTTTATTCTTGCTTTCATTTCTATTGCTTGCGTAGAATGCCTTTGGAGAACATTTTTGAGATGTATGTCAGATAATGTTTGCCTTTTTTATTCTCGTAGTTTTATTGTATCTTGTCTTATGTTTAAGTACTTGATCCATTTTGAGTTGATTTTTGTGTATGGTGTATTGGAGTGTTCTAGCTTCATTGATTTACATGCTGCTGTAGTTTTCCCAACACCATTTGCTGAAGAGACTGTGTTTATTCCATTGTATATTCTTGCATCCTTTGTCAAAGATTAGTTGACTAAAATTTTGTGGGTTCATTTCTGGGATATCTATTCTGTTCCATTGGTCCATATGTCTGTTTTTATACCAATAACATGTTGTCTTGATTATTGTAGCTCCATAGTATTGTCTGAAGTCTGGGAGAGTTATTCCTCCAGCCTCTTTCTTTCTCTTCAGTAATGCTTTGGCAATTCTAAGTCTTTTGTTGTTACATATAACTTGTGTTATGATTTGTTCTAGTTCTGTGAAATATGTCCTGGGTCATTTATTAGGGATTGCATTAAATCTGTAGATTGCCTTGGGCAGTGTGACCATTAAAACAATATTGATTCTTCCAATCCAGGAACATGTGATGTCTTTCCATTTTTTTCATTTTGTGTAATTTCCTTCATCAATGGTTTATAGTTTTCTGTGTATAATTGTTTCACCTTCTTGGTTAAATTTATTTCTAGGTATTTTATTACTTTGGGTGCTGTTTTAAAGGGGATTGTTTCTTTACTTTCTTTTTCAGTTTCTTCATCATCAGTGTAAAGAAATTAACTGATTTTTAAACATTAATCTTGTTACCTGCTACCTTCCTGAATTCTTTGATTACTTCTAACAATTTTTGTGTGGACCTTTTAGGGTTTTCTATTTATAGTATCATATCATAGGCATATAGTGACACTTTTACCTCTTCTTTTCCAATTTGGATCCCTTTTATTTCTCTCTCTTTTCTGATTGCTGTGGATAGGACTTCCAAGACTATATTGTATAGGAGTGGTGACAGTTGGCATCCTTGTCTTGTCCCAGACTTTAGTGGGAAGCTTTTGAGTTTTTCACTGTTGAGTACTATGCTGGCTGTAGGTTTGTCATATATAGCTTTTATTATGTTGAGATATGTTCCTTCTATACCTACTTTGGTGAGAATTTTTAGTACAAATATGTATTGAATTTTATCAAATGCTTTTTCTGCATCTATTGTGATGATCATGTGGTTTTTGTCTTCTCTTGTTGATGTGATGTATTACATTGATTGATTTGCATATGTTGAACAAGCCTTGTGTCCCTGGGATGAACCCCACTTGGTCATGATGTATAATCTTTTTTATGTGTTGTTGGATTCTATTTGTTAATATATTGGTAAGGATTTTGGCATCTATGTTCAACAGTGATATTGGTCTGTAATTCTCTTTTTCAGTTGTGTCTTTGCCTGGTTTTGGTATCAGGGTGATGGTGGCTTCATAGAATGAATTTGGGTGTAATCCCTCCTTTTCAATCTTGAGGAACAGTCTGAGAAGGACTGGTATGAATCCTTCTTTGTATGTTTGGTAGAATTCCCTGGTGAATCCGTCGGTCCTGGACTTTTATTTGTAGGGAGATTTTTGATTGCTAATATGATTTCATTTCCAGTGATTGGATTTTCAAGTTGTCAGTTGTTTCTTAATTCAGTCTTGGTGGACAGTATGTTTCCAGAAACTTGTCCATCTCCTCTAGGTTATCCATTTTGGTTCCATATAGTTTTTCACAGTATTCTTGTATGATAGTCTCTATTTCTATGTTATTTGTTGTAATTTCTCCATTTTCCTTTATTAATTTGCTAATTTGTATTCTCCCTTTTTTCTTCTTTGTGATGTTTGTCAATTTTATTTACTTTTTCAAAGAATCAGATTTTGGTTTGACTGATTTTTTCTATTGTTTTTTTTTAATCTCTATTTTATTATTTCCTCCCTGATCTTTATTATTTCCTTCTTTCTATTGACTTTTGGGGTTTTTTGCTCTTCTTTTTCTAGTTCTTATAGCAGGTGGGTTAGATTGTTTATTTGAGATTGTTCTTCTTTTTTGAGGAAGGCCTGTATCACCATAAACATCCCTCTTAACACTGCCTTTGCTGCATCCCATAAATTTTGTGTGGTTGTGTTTTCATTTTCATTTGTCTCAAGGTATTTTTTAATTTCAACTTTGATTTCATCATTGACCCAGTGGTTTTTTAATAGCATGTTTTTTAATCTCCATGCCTTCCTTTTTTTCTTTGTTTCTCTGTATTTGATTTCTAGTTTCATGGCATTGTGGTCAGTAAAGATTCTTGAGATAATTTCTATCCTCTTAACATTTTTGAGGTTTCTTTTGTGCCCAAGTACATGATCAATCCTAGAAAATGTTCCATGTGTACTTGAAAAGAATGTATATCCTATTTTTAGGGGGTGTAATTTTCTGAAAATATCCACCAAATCTAATTTTTCTATTTTATCATTTAATTTCTCTGTTGCCTTATTGATTTCCTGTCTGGAAGATCTGTCTAGTGATGTTAATGCAATGTTTAAATCTCTGACAATGATTGTATTCCCATCAATATCCCCCATTATCTCTGTTAGTAATTTTTTTATGTATTTAGGTGCTCCTATATTAGGTGCGTATATATTAATGAGTGTGATATCCTCATCTTGTATTACTCCTTTAATTTTTAAAACATAGCACAAGTATCATTATGGTGGAATTTAAAAATTCATACGCTACTAACTAGGGTGCAAATTATTACAAGTGTTATAGGAAGCAATTTGGTAGTATGTAGAAATGGCTTTTTAATTTTTTTCCTTATCCAAATATAGTTTTTATTTTAATTTTAATTATAATTGATGTAAGTTGAATAACAACATTATGTTAGTTTCAGTTGTACAACATAATGATTCAATGTTTTTATAGATTATACCCCATATAACGTCATAATAAAATATTGGCTATATTCCTTAAGCTGTACATTACTTCCTTGTATTTTAGTTATTTTATACTTAGTAGTTTGTACCTCTTTATCTTTTTCCCTTATCTTGCACCCCTTCCCACCCTGCTCTTCACTAGTAACCACCAGTTTGTTCTCTGTATCTGGGAGTCTTTTTCTATTTTGTTATATTTGTTTACTTTTTTAATTTTTCAGATTCCACATATAAGTGAAAGCACACAGTATTTGTCTTCTCTGTCTGACTTATTTCACTAAGCATAATGCCTTCCAGTTTCCACTCATGTTGTTGCAAATGGAAAAATTTCATTATTTTATATGACTGAGTAATATTCATATATATATGTCATATATACATATAGTTCTTTTTCCATTCATACATTGATAGGCACTTAGGCTGCTTACATATCTTGACTATTGTAATTAATGTTGCTATGAACATTGAAGTGCCTATATCTTTTCTGATTAGTGTTTTCATTTCCTTTGGATATATATCCAGAAGTAGAATTGCTGGATTATATGGTAGTCCTATTTTTCATTTTTTGATGAACTTTCATACTGTTTTCCAGAGTGCCTGTACCAATTTACTTTCTCATAAACAATGTATTAAGGTTGCCTTTTCCCCCTGTCCTTGCCAACAATTGTGTTTTGTCTTTTTGATTGTAGCCATTCTGACAGGTGTGAAATGATACTCATCATGGTTTTGATCTGCATTTCTCAGATAATTAGTGATACTGAACATCTTTTCATGTGTCTGCTGGCCATTTGTGTGTCTTCTTTGGAAAAATGCCTACTCAGGCTCTGTTAATTATATAATTTTTTTTGATGTTGTGTTGCATGAGATCATCTTATTTTTAGGATATAAAGCCCTTGTTAGACATATCATTTTCAAATATCTTCTCCCATTCAGTAGTTTGCCTTTTCATTTTGTTAATGGTTACCTTAGCTTTGCAAAGGCTTTTAATTTTTATTAAGTCCCATTTGTTTATTTTTGCATTTTTCCCCTCATCGAGAAGAAAAATCTAAAAAAATATTGCAAAGATCTATGTCAAAGAATGTACTATGTTTTTTTCTAGACGTTTTATGGTTCCCATTCTTACTTTTAGGTCTTTAATCCATTTTAAATTTATTTTTGTACATGGTATGTGAAAATATTCTAATTTAATTGTTTTAAATGTAGATGCCAATTTTTTCAACACCACTTGTTGAATAAATTGTCTTTTCCCCTTTGTATATTCTTGCCAGCTTTGTCATAGATTAGTTGACCAGATAAGTGTGGGTTTATTTCCACAGTCTCTATTCTGTTCCATTATCTATGTGTCTGTTTTTGTGACAGTACCATTACTGTTTGAATATTGTAGCTTTGTAGTAAAGTCTGAACGTAGGGACAATGATCTTTCCAGCTTTCATCTTTTTTCTCAAATTTCTTTGGCTATTCAGGGTTTTTGGTAGTTCCTTACAAATTTTAGAGCTATTTGTTCTAGTTCTATGAAAAGTATTATTGTTATTTTTTAGGGATTGCATTAAATCTGTAGATTGTTTTGTGTAGTATGGATGTTTTAATAACATCAATTATTCCAACCCATGAACAAGTATATCTTTAAATTTACTTTTATTTTCTTCAGTTTCCTTCATCAATGTCTTATAGTTTTCAGAGTATAGGTCTTTTACTTTCTTTGTTAAATTTATTTCTAACTACTTTATTATTTTTGGTGTGATTTAAAATTGGATTTTTTTCTCACTTTATCATTCTGATAGATCATTATTAGTGTGTAGAAAAGCAAACTATTTATGCATATTGATTTTATATCCTACCACTTTACTGAATGTATCTGTTAGTTCTAATTAAAAGTTTTTTGGTGGAGACCTTAGAAGTTTTCTATATATAGTATGTCATCTGCAAGTAGTACCAGTTTTACTTCTTCATTTTCAATTTGGATGTTTTATATTTCTTTTTATCACCTAATTGCTGTGGCTAGGTCTTCCAATATTATTTTAAATAGAAATGTGACAGTGGATATTTTTGTTTTGTTTCTGATGTTAGAAGAAAAGCTTTAGCTCTACATCATTGTGTATAATAGCTGTCATTTTGTCATGTATGGCCTTTATTATTTTTTAATATTTTCCCTCTATACCAACTTTGTTGAGTTTTTATCATGAATGGATATTGAATTTTGTTAAATATTTTTTCTGCATTTATTGATATGACAATGTGATTTTCATTTTTTTTTTATTTTGATAATATGATGTGTGATGTTGTATACTTTGCATATATTGAATCATTCTTCTATCCCAGGGATAAATTCCACTTGATCATTTTGTGTGATCTTTTTAATGTGTTGCTGAATTCAATGCTGCTAATTGTTTTTAATATTCTTCTTGGATATTGCCCTGTAAATTTTTTTGAAGTGTCTTTTCTGCTTTTAGTATCAAGGTAATTTTAGCCTCATAGAATGAGTTTGGGAATTTTCCCTCCTCTTCAATTTTTTGGAAACCTCTGAGAAGAATAATTATTAACCCTCCTTTTAAAATTTGGTAAAATTCTCCTATGAAGCCATCTGGTCCTGGACTTTTGCCTGTTGGATATTTTTTGATTACTGATTCAATTTCAATTGTAGAAATTGACTTGATGAGATTATCTATATCTTCCTGATTCAGTCTTAGAGAGTGTATGTTTTCAAGACTCTATTTATTTATTCTAGCATGTGCAGTTTGTTTGCTCTTAACTGTTCAAAGCATTCTCTTATGAGTGTTTTTATATCTGTGATATTGATTTTAGCTCCTCCTCTTCCATTTCTAATTTTGTTTATTTGGGTTGTCTCTTTTTTTCTTATTGAGTCTGGTTAAGGGCTTATCAATTTTACCTTTTCAAAAAAAAAAAAAAACAGCTCTTGGTTTCATTGATATTGTCACATTGATTTTTTGGTCTCTATTTTATTTATTTCTGCTCTGATCTTTTTACTTCCTTTTGATGACTTTGAGCGCTGTTGGTTCAATTTTTGCTAATTCCTTTAATAGTATATTAGGTTGTTTAAGATTTTTTCTCATTTCTTGAAGTAGGCTGGTATCACTATAAACTGCCCTCTTAGAACTTCTTTTGCTGCATCTCATAGAATTTGGAATGTTGTGCTTTAATTCATATGTCAAAGGTACTTTCTAATTTCTTGCTTGATTTCTTTTTTATCCCATTGCTTTTAAATAGCATGTTGCTTAGTCTCCATGTATCTGTATTTTTTCCATTTTTCTCCCTATAGTTGATTTTTAATTTCATACCCATGTGGTTGAAAAAGTTATTTGATATAATTTCTGTTTTCTTAAATTTGTTGAGGATAGATTTGTGGCCTAGCATGGGATCAATCTTAGAGTATGTTCTATGAGAACTTGAAAAGTATGTGTGCAATATGTGTGTAAAATTATGTGTTTTTTGGACAGAATGTCCTGAAGATAATTTAAATTCTTATAGCTTAATGTGTCATTTAAGGCTGTTGTTTCATTTCTGATCTTCTGTCTTGATGATATATCCTTTTATTTAGTCAGTTTTAAAGCCCCATGCAATTATTATATTACTGTCAATTTCCCTCTTTATCTGTTAATATTTTCTTTATATATTTATGTGCTCTTAGATGCATATATGTTTACAAATAATATATCCTCTTCTTGTATTGATCCCTTTATCATTATATAATGTCCTTCTTGTCTTCTATTATAGATTTTGTTTTAAAGTATTCTTTGTCTGATATGAGTATTGCTACCTCAGTTCTCTTTATATTTTTCTTTACATGGAATATCTTTTCCATCCCCTCAACATTCAGTCTGTGTGTGTCTTTAGCTCTGAAGTGAGTCTATTTCAGGCAGCATGTAGAAGGGTCTTTTTTTCTTACCGAATCAACCACTCTATGTTCCTATGTCTTTTGATATAAGCATTTAGTCCATTGACATTTAAAGTGATTATTGATATACATGTACTCATTGCCTTTTTATTACTTGTTTTCTGGTTGTTTTGTGGTTCTCTCTCTTTTTCTTCTTTTAGCCTCTTCCCTTATGGTTTGATGATTTTCTTTAGGGTTATGTTTGTATTCCTTTCTCTCTAGTTTTTATGTATCTATTGCAGGTTTTTGATTTTTGATTATCAGGGAGTTCATATCTATTGACATATAAATATACCTATTTGTTTTAAATTGGTGGTCATTTACTTACACATTCTAAAAGAAGTACATTTTTTTATTCCACCTCCATGTTTTGTGTTCTGATGTCATATTTTATATCTGCATTCCTATACTTTAACTGCTTATGTAGTTATAGGTGATTTTACAATTTTTATATTTTATCCTTTGTAATAGCTTATTTAAAGGGTTGACCCACTGCTTTTACTATATATTTGTCTTTACCTCTGGAATTTTCCCTTCCTATATTTCCTATATTTTAAAAATTGTTGTTGTAGCCTTTTCCTTTTCACTTAAATACGACCCTTTAATATTTCTTATAGTGTTAGTTTAGTGGAAATAAACTCTCAGGTTGGGCTTTACTGGAAAACTCTTTATCTCTCCTTCAGTTCTGAATGATAACCTTGTTGGTGGAGTATTCTAGATTGTAGGGTTTTTCCTTTCACTACTTTAAATATATCGTGCTATTCCCTTTTGGCCTGCAAGGATACTGTTGAAATGTTAGCTGATAGCCTTAATGGGGTTCCATTGTATATGACTGTTTTTTTGCCTTTTTCCCTTGGTGCCTTTAGAATGTTCTTTTTATCTTTAACATTTTGCATTTTAATTATCATATGCTTTGGTGAGGGTCTATTTGGGTTCATGATTTTTGGGACTCTGTGATTCCTGTACCTTGATATATTGTTCCCTTCTTCACGTTAGGGAAGTTTTTAGACATAATTTATTCAAATATATTTTGTACCCCTTTCTCTCTTCTCTTTTTGGTATCCTTATAATGCAAATGTTAGTAGCTTGATGTTGTCCCCAGAGTCCCTTAAAAACTATCCTCTTTTTTTTTTCTTTTTGTTATTCTGATTGAACAACTTTCATTATTCTAGCTTCTGATTGTCTTATGTGTTCTATATCACTTCATCTGCTTTTAGTTCCCTTTGGTTTATTTTTAATTTCAGTTATTGCATACTTTAGCTCTGACTGATTCTTTTTAAGATTTTCTAGCTCTCTGTTAAAGTTTTCACTCTGTTAATCTATTCAAATTCAGTTAGCATTTTCATTACTATTGCTTTGAACTCTTAGTTAGGTAAATTATCTGTTATTTTCTTCTAGGGCTTTATTTTGTTTCTTGGTTTGAAACATATCCCTCTGTTTTCTCATTTTGTTTAATTTTCTCTCTTTGTTTCCATGAAATGAGGTGTAACATTTACCTATCCCTGTCTTGAAGTTGTGCCCTCATGTGGGAGCATTTGTATTCAATTGCATGTGTCCAGTGACTTTGGTGGGAGAGCTGGGTTCAAAGTGAGCATAGGCTGCATCTTTCCCTAGAGTGTGCTAGCTACTGCTATAAGGGGTATAAGGCTGGATTTGAAGGAGCTAGAGCCAAAGCTACATGGTAGCTGGGGTTTCTGCTAAGCACAATTGTTTTTATTGCCCTTTTGGAGGTGGAGTCAGGGCCTGAGGGACTGGAGCAGGAGCCCTGAGGGAATTGGGCTTCTTCCTGATGTGATGACAGTCTCTGCCTTGGTTGCAGTTGTGGCCTGGGTCCAAGGGCTTGAGGCTACACATCTGAGCTGGTTCTCTCTTTTCCTTCTTCTGCATGCCTTTGTTAGAAACAGTATTAATGACAGAGGGGTTGAAGCTGCACTATTGAACTGATTCTGCTCTTTCTCTAGTGTATACATGCACTGGCAATGGTGGTCTACACCCTGGCTTTAAGCAGGGCCCGATCTGGCTTCACTTATTTCAAGTGTGCACATGCTTATTGGCAATGGTGACCTTCTCCTTAGTGGGGAGAAGTGCCATAACAGAAGGTACTGAAGCAGGAGCCTAGTATGGGCAGGCCAACGAGAGTACTCAGCAGTTTTCAATTGTATCTATGCTGAGATTGACAGTAAGCAAGTCTGCACACACAATCTTCAGGAGTGAAATCTTGGTTTCTTTAAGCCCTCTGGTAAGCCCCCTTGGTTTTTAAACCATCTAAGGGAGCTCATCTTCCCACTGTTGGAACCGAGGGCTAAGGTGCCTAATATGTGGCTTGAACCCCTCACATCCTGGGAGGCTCCCTGTGCCTGTGATATCCTCCGCTTCTTTTATACCATTCTTTAGTTGTGCAGGTTCTGGCTAGATTGCTTTTCCTCCCTTCCTACCAGAATCCTTGTGTTTCTTTTTTTACAATCTTGGTTGTGGAAGAGCCTTTCTGCCCATCTTTGGGTTGTTCTCAGTGAGAGTTTTTCTATATGTAGTTGTAGTTTTGATGTATTCATGAAAGGTTGTGAGCTCAGGGTCTTCTTTCTTTGCCTTCTTGATTCTACTTTTAGCAATGGCTTTTAAAATGATGCAGGAATTCCACTTTTAGAACTTATCCTAAAGAAAGTGATACTTGTACACAAGTATTTTTATATAATGATAATCATTGCAGCATTATTTATAATTACATAATGTAAGGAAATACCCTATCAAATTAGGGAGTTTTTAAAATAAATAATGCACAATCATGATAGAATACCATGTTGTCTTTTACATCATATTTTATAATATTATGATATTGGAAGTTCCCATGATAAAATATTAAATAAAATATCAAGATCAAACCTTACATATACCTAATGATCCCAGTTCCTACACACTGGGGACTGGGACTTCAACATATCTGTTTTGGAGAGGATGCATTTCAACCCACAACAGTGCTATAGTCACAAATTGAGAATTTTAGAAACAGAGATATCAAGGATTAAACTTCTGCTCTACTTTGGGCCCTAGATAAGTCATTTATTTTCTCTGAGCCTCATTTCCTTACATTTAAAATGGAGATAAGAATATTTACTTCATCCTGTGCTGTGAAGATCAATGCTAATTAATATATAAAGCAAGGCACAAAATTGGTGGTTCAAAAGTGATATTGTTATTAATATTAGTGAGAGATTCCTTTGTCAGATAATTAGTAGTAGGATTATATTTAGTGGAATTAGTGCCATCCAGTTTTTTTGTTTTGTTTTGTTTGGGGTTTGGGTTTTTGTTGTTGTTTGTTTTGGGGAGAATAAAGTATTATTCAGTACAATTCAGTTTTAAATGACACATAGTTTCTAAATCATTTTATAGGCTGTATCTAATGCTTGCTGATATGATTTTGTTCTGATGCTTCTACAAGATTACATTGTAAAACACATGTTATTATATTATAGATGAAAATAATGTCACTTATGTTTTGATATTGCAGACTTACTGATTTGAAAAAAAATTGGGAACTCCACAGAGTATTTCCAAATAATATAATGACTTCTTGGGTACAAATCTGTAGCTGAATCTGTAATTTAGCTGGAATTAATGTAAAACTTTGTTTTCAGATAGCTTATTTGGCTTTACCTTTTACAAATATCAAGAGCATAAATGCCTTTTTCTCTCTTTCAAATATCATGTATATCTTATGCAAATAACTGATTCAAAATTTGCTTCATCCAGAAAAAAGCATATGATTAATTTAAGTTTATTGCTGACAATGGCCATTCCCATGGAGTGTGTAGGGGAGGGCAGGGGCTGACATTGCAAATGTGGAAGAAATGCAGATCTGAGGGACTGTACTTGATGGCAAACCACATGCAGCCTGTGCCTGGAGCATAAAGACTGCTGTCAGCTCTTCAAAAGCTCAACTTGCTACACTTTTAAGAGACTCACAGTGCAGATGTGTCAGGCAGAATTTGGCCCACAGTGTTTGGATTAGCAGTAAATCTATTAATCCAACCTAATATCCAAAGGGCTGTTGCTAGATCTGGGGGTCATAAATTTACACCACTCTTTCATCATTTGGGCCCCAGATGGCCTTAAATAGGCATAAGGCATAATTAAATCTAGGAAGACATTATTATATTCTTGGGTCAAAATTCACAGCCCAATTTTTTTTTCAGGCTGGAAGGACTGATTTCCTTGAAGTGCTAATATTCACTGTTGATTGACTCTGCAGACTGCTTTCAAAGTTCACAGTATTTATTTTAGATATGAATAGTATTTTTGATAGCCAAAGTCTGCAACAAAGATACCCATTCATATGGCAATTCACCTCAGCTATTGCCGTAAAATAATTTCTAGTTTTTCCTCAGTTTACTTTTAAAAGTGTATTTAACAATGGAAAGACAGAATATAAACTATATCAACATGGCCACTGAGTGTTGTCAATGCATCCTTAAACGTCTAGTTTTATAAGTGACTCTTCTGAAACAAGAAATCTGTAAAAAATCAAAACAGAACAAAGTTTGAAATGTGTGCTTGGTTAATACCCCTTCTACCATCTCTAGCTGAGAATACAGGTGGCCAAGCACAAGAGTTCCTGCCAATTTCTAAAGTTACACTTTTATCCACTAAACAAGCATCCTGATCTGGGTTACCAAACAGGGCACTCAACAGGAGCCCCTAAGTATGCATATTAAATGTCACTTATGCCTCTGCTTGGGCCATCCACTTTAAGAAATGCTTGATCTCAGTCTGTTCCGCCTTTTTCCTGTACTCCCTGGCTTTGGGTAGTGAAGTTTCCCCAGAGACATTTCTCAGAAAGAATCTTCATGTAGAACAGTTGATGCACATGCTTCTATTTTAAAAACCACATGTTCAGCACATTTTACTTTTGTGAAATGGAATATGGTTTAAGTTTGTTTCAGTCAAAAAGAGAGTTTGGCTAGAAGGACTTATGTCAAAGTGCAAAAGGTTTTATACACAGTGAAAGTTTTTTTTTCTTCTTCTTCCTCTTACGACTGAGTGGAAAAATAATAAAACTCAGGCTTTGCCACATAGCAATTCCTTTTTTACATATGGATGAATTTACAAGGCAGCTTGTTATGAAAACACCATCCTTTTCATTTATTTTGGATTCAGATGATTTATTGTAAGAGTCACATCAAGAAAAGCAGCTCTTGCCTCTACTATGAAACTTAATATGTATTCACAGTAAACAGTCTCAATGCCTGAATTTAATGAATCATATTAAAGACCAGTTCTTGGAATAACTATGCTATTGCATCAGCATGGTACCAAGGGAGTTCTACTTTAAAAAATACTTTTCCTAAATTGGTATTCATATTAAATGAAAATTACATCTGAATATGGAAAAACCCTGACCTGGATGATAAATGAAAAATGTAAGATTCCATAGTTTATTTCTAAACTCTATTATTAAATCATAGACAATAACAACAGAGAAAACCTTATCTCTGACATTGTTTTGAATGTTTCTATTACTCAATGCCTGTTTAAAGGTAAAAATATTGACGTTTGACTTCTTAAAGAAATGACATAACGTCGACTCTTTAGATTCAAGAACCCCAGTAGTCCCTATTCATAAACATGCTTGTTGAATTTTTGTTTTATTTTTACAAGTTTTAACTACTCATATTTAAAACTACATCAAAGTAGTTTGTCTCCATAGCCTGCCTTTAATAAAATCAACAAAGATTTATTCAGTATTTATCCTATTCAAGGCATAATAGTGAAATTTGTGAGGGATACAAAAGAACAAGACATATCTTCATTCTCATGTGATTTACTGTACAATCAGTTAGGAAGACAAGACAAACATATACAAGCAGTTAAAAAATAGATGTAAAATGATATCTTATAATATATCTTTGTGCAAGGACCCAAGTGTTATAAGCTTTAGTAGGAGTGTTGCTGTTTATTAATTATTAATTTATCAAATATTTATTGAGTACTTTTTTTATCTTCCAGATACTGTGCCAAGAACTGACCTTGGGGAAACTTAATCTCTGCTCTGCCTCCTTCATGGGCTACTTGTGAAGATCCAATGAGATAATTTGCTTACTTAGTTACTCAAGAACATATAGATGTAATGAATAATTGTCAAAGCAGTGAAGGGGCAGATTTAGACCAGGTTTACATTTTACTGTCTACACTACACTGATTTATAAGTGAAAATACTTTCTCACAAATCTTCTGGAAGTTATTACTATAATCCAGCAATTATTATATTTTGTTACTATTATTGTATTTTGTTATTATTTTTGGTATTGTTTTTCAATTTCTAACTTAGTTCAGGCTGCTATAACAAACACACCATAGACTGTGTGAATTAAACAGTAAACATTTATTTCTCACAGTACTAGGGGCTGGGAAATTCAAAATCAAGATGCCAACAGATTCAGGTTTTGGTAGGAACCTTTTTCCTGACTTGTAGATGCCTGTCTTCACATTATGTCCTCAAATGACAGAGAGAGAAAAGATTAGCTCTCTCCCTTTCCTTATGGACACTAATCCCATCATGTGGCTTCACCCTTGTGAACTAATTATCCCCCCAAAGTCCTATCTCTAAATATCATCACATTAGAGTTTCAACATATGAATTTAAGGTGGACACAAACATTCAGTCCACAGCAGTGAGTAATGTCTTGTGATACTTGTCATCCTGCTGATTGCCAGAATTGATTGAACCAGTATAGCTGTTGAGGTGGGTGTCCCTTTCTTCTTGATTATATAAAAAATGTGTCTTAGTGACTTGACATTATATCCTTGTAAAGTAAAATATTATACAATACTTTCCAGACCATTGACCCTCTTCCCTTTTGCCCCTTGGATCCCCTCTCTCCTTCCTGAGTAGAAGAATTTGCAGGAACCATTGCTATTCCTATAGCAGTAATTAAAATTCTTATTTTTGTCTGTTGTAGTTCCAAAATATATAAGTATAATAGACAAATTATGCCCACATAGACCAACAGTAGGACATGTTGACAATGGAAAAATTCAGATTTAAACTTTATAACTTAAGATTGCACTGGGATACCAAAGCACTGTATGACAGCTTGTCTTACACTCTTGGGAGTACTATATTTCCTGCTTAACAAAATAACACTATGTAATAAGGAAAAAAAATTACAAACAATGTTAAATAAATCATCAAAAATTTTTCATAAAAAAGCACATCTACAATCTGAAAATAAACTCTGAATCCTTTATCAAAGTACTCAAAGTACTCTAATTATATACATCAGATATGCTGTTTTCCTCAACCCCTGCTGCTATATAATGAGGTTTGGGGTCTGGAGAGTTTGAGTACTAAATATCAACAGACCACTAATTGGTAAGTTCCAATACATTTAGAGCAATTTTTAAACTTTTTTGGAGGGGGGGATAGAGATGTTACTTACTTCTTTGAGATTCTTATAAAATGCATGGAATTTTCTCCAGAAAAATATAAATACAGAGATATGCACAAAATTTAGGATACCACTGTGGAAGTTCATGGAACCATTAAAGTCTCTTGCTAAATCTAGATTTTAACTGGTTCATTGAGTCATTTCCTCTAAACACGCATAAGATTTCCAGACAGTTAAATCAGGAAAAACCATGAGCACAATTTTTCAGATAGCATTTGGCAAAGTGGACAAAACAAATTCCTCTTAGTAGAAGCAAAAAATCACTCTGTATAGACTAAGATTTTGCTTAATGTTGTTGTATAGTTTTTCAGGTTTTCATTGTCATTTTTAGGTTAATCACTTCAATTTAAATTAAACACTTAAAATGTTAACAGAACTAACTTGCACTCATGTAACAGTTATATTATTCAAACTTCATAAAATGTCAGTTTTTATAGATTTATTTTCTGCTTTGTTTTCAAAACCATTTGCTTACCTCTTCTCATGATTAGAGTAAAGAAGGAAATACATTCTCTTATCAAGGCTCATAATTTTGAAAGTATTTACAAAAGAATTTCTAACAATGTCTTGTCTAGTTAGTTCCAAATATAGAAAAGCTGTTTTCTGATTGGGTTATAGAGCAAAATGCAATTTGTCATACATCAGTCTTCAAGCAGAGATAGGATGAAATAGAAGCAGCAGTTCATACTGAATGAGTAGGCAAGGTTGCATGCTGTGCTTCTGGGAAGGGGTAAACAATGGAGGCAAAGTGTTGAAAATGAAGATTAATTTAATTAACTGAACATTCTCCAAACTTGTGCAAGGAAATCAATGGGATTTTATTGCCCCAATCATAGCATCTATAGTCTTGTGGACTGTTTGTTTTTATTTTTGTTTTTGTTTTAATCAATCAGCCTATCTTATCACATGTACGTACCTGTTGAGTTTACTACCAGACATGACCCTTAGAAGAATATTTAGGACCCTTTAGCTTCCTGTTATCTTCAGATTTATTTGTATGGAAGATTTTAAGAACGTTAAATACTAGAGAATTGAGGACAGAACCACACGACTCAACCTTGAAATTCCCTTTAAGTCGTAATTGAAATGCTACTTGTCATCTCCCAAAAATTGTTGTATAATTCACATTTATATACCTATTTACTAACAATGCTGGCCAGCTTTATCCACGTGCAATCTCATCTGTTCTTTTGAAGTATCAAATGTGTCCCCTTCTAAGATTAATAGTATCATTTCAACACCCTATTATCTAAGCTTTTTTTTTCTTTCTTTCTGCTTTCAAAAATTTATTACTTTATCCCTACTACAACCACACATCACTCTGGTCATACACATTCTGTATTCAATTGCAAAAATTGTTTCAGTATCATCATACTTTGGTACAACTCTTCAGTCCTACAAGAATTTCTAATCCCACTTTTTCTATCTTGTTTTAACTGCAGCTACTCTCTTGTTTTGTGTTTATAATTATTATCATTGTTCTGTAAAGCAAACGTATAACATAAGATATACCCTCTAAACAAATTTTAAGAGTATAGGAGAGTATTGTTAACAATTGGCACACTGTTTTACAGCAGATCTCTAAAACGTTTTCATTCTGTATAAAAGAAATGCTATGTTTAATGAATGGCAACTCCCTATTTTCCCCTCCTTTCAGCCACTGGCAACCACAACTTTACTCTCTGCTTCAATGAATTTCACTATTTAGATACTTCATATATGTGGAATCATTTAGTATTTGTTCTTCTGTGGATGGCTTATATAACAGCATAATGTCCTCAAGGTTCATCCATGATGTGGAATATGACAAGATTTCCTTTTCTTTTTTTTTAAAGGCTAAATAATATTTGATTGTTTGTCCATTTATTTTTCTACGGTCACTTAAGTTGTTTCCAAGTTTTGGATATTGTGAATCATGCTTCAATAAACATAGGAATGAAAATATTTCTTCAAGATTATGTTTTCAATTTACTCAAATACGCAGTAGTAAGACAGTTGGATCATACAGTAATTTTATTTCTAATTTTTAAGAAATCTTCATACTTTCTTCCTTAGTGACTGCACCATTTTACATTACAACAAATACTACACAAGGGTTCCAAATTGTCCACATACTCATCAGTACCTCTTTCCTTTCCTTTCTTTCTTTTATCTTTTTTTCTTTTTCCATTTTTTTCTTTCCTTTCCTTTCTTTTTTCTTAACATTTTTTATTAATTTATAATCATTTTACAATATTGTATCAAATTCAAGTGTAGAGCACAGTTTCTCAGTTACACATGAACATATATATATATTCATTGACACCTTTTTTCTCCATGAGCTACTATAAGATCTTGTATCTATTTCCCTGTGCTATACAGTATAATCTTGTTTATCTATTCTACAATTTTAAAATCTCAGTCTGTCCCTTCCCATCCTCTGCCTCCTTTGCAACTACAAGTTTGTATTCTATGTCTATGAGTTTATTTCTGATTTGTATTTATGCTTTGTTCATGGTTTTTTTTTTTTTGGAATCCACATATGAGCGATCTCATATGGTATTTTTCTTTCTCTTTCTGGCATACTTCACTTAGAGTGACATTCTCCAGGAACATTCATGTCACTACAAATGGCGTTATGTTGTTGGTTTTTATGGCTGAGTGTTAATATACCACTTCTTCTTTATCCAGTCATCCGTTGATGGACATTTAGACTGCTTCCATGTCTTGGCTATTGTAAACAGTGCTGCTATGAACATTGGGGTGCAGGTGTCATCCTGAAGTAGAGTTCCTTCTGGATATATGCCCAGGAGTGGGATTCCTGGGTCATGTGATTAGTCTATTCCTAGTCTTTTGAGGAATCTCCATACTGTTTTCCACAATGGCTGCAACAAACTGCATTCCCACCAGCAGTGTAGGAGGGGTCCCCTTTCTCCACAGCCTCTCCAGCATTTGTCATCTGTGGACATTTGAATGATAGCCATTCTGACTGGTGTGAGGTGATACCTCATTGTAGTTTTGATTTGCATTTCTCTGATAATTAGTGATACTGAACATTTTCTCATGTGCCTATTGATCATTTGTATTTCTTCCTTGGAGAATTGCTTATTTAGGTCTTCTGCCCATTTTTGGATTGGGTTGTTTGTTTGTTTCTTATTAAGTCGTATAAGCTGCTTATGTATTCTGGAGATCAAGCCTTTGTTGGTTTCATTTGCAAAAATTTTCTCCCATTCTGTAGGTTGTGTTTTTGTTTCACTTATGGTTTCCTTTGCTGTGCAGAAGCTTGTAACTTTCATTAGGTCCCATTTGTTTATTCTTGCTTTTATTTCTATTGCTTGAGTAGACTATTCTAGGAGAACATTTCTGAGATGTATGTCAGATAATATTATGCCTTTATTTTCTTCTAGGAGGTTTATTGTATCCTGTCTTATGTCTAATTCTTTGATCCATTTTGAGTTGATTTTTGTGTATGATGTAAGGGAGTGTTCTAGCTTCATTGATTTACATGCTGCTGCCCAGTTTTCCCAACACCATTTGCTGAAGAGACTGTCTTTATTCCATTGTATATTCTTGCCTGCTTTGTCGAAGATTAGTTGACCAAAAGTTTGTGGGTTCATTTCTGGGCTCTCTATTCTGTTCAATTGGTTTATATGTCTGGTTTTGTACCAATACCATGCTGTCTTGACTGTAGCTCTATAGTATTGTCTGAAGTCTGGGAGAGTTATTCCTCCAGCCTCTTTCTTTCTCTTCAGTAATGCTTTGGCAATTCTAGGTCTTTGATGGTTCCATATGAATTTTATTATGATTTTTTCTAGTTCTGTGAAATATGTCCTGGGTAATTGGATAGGGATTGCACTAAATCTGTAGATTGCCTTGGGCAGTGTGACCATTTTAACAATATTGATTCTTCCAATCCAGGAGCATGGGATATCTTTCCACCTTTTAAAGTCTTCTTTAATTTCCTTCATCAATGGTTTATAGTCTTCCATGTATAATTCTTTCACCTCTGTGGTAAGATTTATTCCTAGGTATTTTATTACTTTGGGTGCTATTTTAAAGGGGATTGTTTCTTTACTTTCTTTTCCTGTTGATTCATTATTAGTGTAAAGAAATGTCACTGATTTTTGAACGTTAATCTTTTAACCTGCTACCTTGCTGAATGCTTTGATCAGATCTGGTAGTTTTTGTGTGCACCTTTTAGGGTTTTCTGTATATAATCTTGTTGGAATATAGTGACACTTTTACTCCTTCTTTTCCAATTTGGATCCCTTTTATTTCTCTTTCTTGTCTGATTGCTGTGGCTAGGACTTCCAGGACTATGTTAAACAGGAGTGGTGATAGTGGGCAGCCTTGTCTTGTCCCAGATTTTAGTGGGAAGCTTTTGAGTTTTTCACTGTTGAGTACTATGCTGGCTGTAGGTTTGTCATATATATCTTTTATGATGTTGAGATATGTTCCCTCTATACCCACTTTGTTGAGAGTTTTTTTCATAAGTGGGTGTTGAATTATCAATTGCTTTTTCTGCATCTATTGAGATGATCATGTGGTTTTTGTCCTTTCTCTTGTTGATGTGATGTATTATGTTGATTTGCATATGTTGAACCACTCTTGTGTCCTTGGGATGAACCCCACTTGGTCATGATGTATAAACTTTTTTTATGTGTTGTTGGTTTCTATTTGCTATTATTTTGGTGAGGACTTTGGCATCTATGTTCATCAGTGTTATTGGCCTATAATTCTCATTTTTGGTAGTGTCTTCACCTGGTTTTGGTATCAGGGTGATGGTGGCTTCATAGAATGAGTCTGAGAGTATTCGCTCCTTTTCAGTCTTCTGGAAGAGTTTGAGAAGGACTGGCAAGAGTTCTTTTTTGTATGTTTGGTAGAATTCTCAGGTGAAGCCGTCTGGTCCTGGACTTTTATTTGTAGGGTGGTGTTTTATTGCTAACTCGATTTCATTTCTAGTGATCAGTTTGTTCAAGTAGTCAGTTTCTTCTTGATTCAGTCTTGGTAGACAGTATGTTTCCAGAAACTTGTCCATCTCCTCTAGGTTATCCATTTTGGTTCCATATAGTTTTTCATAATATTCTCATATGATATTCTGTATTTCTATTTTATTTGTTGTAATTTCTCCATTTTCCTTTCTTATTTTGCTAATTTGTTCTCTCTCTTTTTTCTTATTTGTGAGTTTGGCCAGAGGTTTGTCGAATTTGTTTACTTTTTCAAAGAATCAGATTTTGGTTTGACTGATTTTTTCCGTGTTTTTTTTCATCTCTATTTTATTTATTTCCTCCCTAATATTTATAATTTCCTTTCTCTGCTGCTTTGTGGAGCTTTTTGTTCTTCTTTTTCTAGTTCTTTTACTTGGTGGGTTAAATTGTTTATTTGAGTTTGTTCTTTTTTGAGGAAGGCCTGTATCACTATAAACTTCCCTCTTAGCACTGCCTAAGCTGCATATCATAAATTTTGTGTGGTTGTGTTTTCATTTTCATTTGTCTCAAGGTATTTTTTAATTTCAGCTTTTATAACATCATTGGCCAAGTGTTTTTTTAATAGCATGTTGTTTAATCTCCATGCTTTCCTTTTTTTCTCCTTTGTTTCTCTGTAGTTGATTTCTAGTTTCATGGCATTGTGGTCAGTAAAGATGCTTGTGATAATTTCTATCTTCTTAAAATTGTTGAGGTTTCTTTTCTGCCTAAGTACATGATCAATGCTAGAAAATGTTCCATGTGCACTTGAAAAGAATGTATATCCTATTTTTTGGGGGGTGTAATGCTCTGAAAATATCCCCCAAATCTAATTTTTCTATTGTATTATTTAATTTTTCTGTTGCCTTATTTATTTTCTGTCTGGAAGATCTGTCTACTGATGTCAATGTGGCATTAAAATCTCTGACTATGACTGTATTCCCATCAATATCCCCTTTATCTGTGTTAGTAATTGTTTTATATACTTAGGTGCTCCTATATTGGGTGCATATATATTAACGAGTGTAATATCCTCATCTTGTATCACTCCTTTAATCATTACAAAATGTCCTTCTTTATCTTTCTTTATGGCCTTTGTTTTAAAGTCTATTTTGTCTGAAATCAGTACTGCAACACCTGCTTTTTTGGCTTTTCCATTTGCATGGAATATCCTTTTCCATCCTTTCACTCTCAATCTATATGTGTCCTTCTCCCTAAATTGGGTCTCTTGTATGCAGCATATTGATGGTTCTTGCTTTATTATCCAGTCTGCCACTCTATGTCTTTTGACTGGAGCATTTAGTCCATTAACATGTACAGTAATTAATGATAGATGTGTGTTTATTTGCATTTTGAACTTATTTTTGCAGTTCATTTGTTATTTCCTCTTTGTTCCTTTCTTCTTCCTTTTGTGGTTTGGTCATTTTCCTTTGTATTTTCATTGATTTTATTTAGTTTTTGTGACTCCCTTGTAAGTTTTTGGCTTGTGGTTACCCTTTTTTATAAATCTATTAGCCCATTACTATAACTGTTTTTATTAAACTGATAGTAACATGATCTCAAACCCATCCTACTGAGAAAAAAAAAATTTAAAAAAATAAAGAAAAAAGTAAAATGATTATAAATCAATAAAAAAGTGTTAAAAAACAGAAAAAAAGTATTCTACATTTTCCTGCCTCCCTTTCCCAATGATTTAGATGTCTTCTTTTACAATTTCATGTTTATTTGTAATTCATGTGTTATCACCTTTCCAGTTGTGAGTTTCTCATTTCTGTAGCATTCTGCTGCTTTTCTATTTAGAGTAGACTTTTCAATATTTCTTTTAACATGGGTTTAGTGTTGTTAAACTCTTGTCGTTTTTTCTTGTCTGTGAAATTCTTTATGTGTC
Organism: Camelus dromedarius; assembly: GCF_036321535.1. Lineage (NCBI taxonomy): Eukaryota > Metazoa > Chordata > Mammalia > Artiodactyla > Camelidae > Camelus > Camelus dromedarius. The sequence continues at coordinate 52,509,553 of NC_087472.1, read as the reverse complement.
CTTCTATCCTAAAGGATAGCCTTGCTGGATAAAGTATCCTAGGCTACATTTTTTTTTTTTTCATTCAGGACTTTGAATATATCTTGCCACTCCCTTGTGGTCTGTAGTGTTTGTGTAGAGAAATCAACTGAGAGCCTTATGGGGGTTCCCTTGTAAGTCACTCTTTGCTTTTCTCTTTCTGCCTTTAGGATCATTTCTTTATCCTTGACTCTGGCCATCTTCATTATGATATGTCTTGGTGTGGGTCTATTTGGGTTCTTCCTGTTTGGGAATCTCTGAGCTTCCTGTACTTGGATATTTTATTCCTTCTTTAAGTTTGGGAAATTTCCAGTCATGATTTCTTCAAAAACCTTTTCAATCCCCTTTGATCTTTATTCCCCTTCTGGGACTCCTATTATGTGAAGATTAGCACACTTTATATTATCCCATAGGTCCCTTATGTTGTTTTCATTTGTTTTTATTTGTTGATCTTGTAGCTGTTCTGATTGTGTGCTTTCTGTTGTCCTGTCTTCTAGGTCAGTAATTCGTTCCTCTACATTATCTAGTCTGCTTTGCACAGCCTTTAGATCATTTCTCACTTCAGCCAATGAGTTTACCAATCCTACTTGGCTCTTCTTTGTAGCTTCCATTTCATTTTTGACATATTTCATATTTCTAAACACTATCTCTTTTAGTTCCTTCAGCACTTTGATCACTCCTTTTTTGAAGTCTTGATCTAGTAGCTATCAATATCTATTTCATTGATCATTCTTTCAGGGGATTTCTCTTGTTCTTTTAATTGGGAATGGTTTCTCTGCTTCTTTATCTTGCTCATACTTCTCTGGCACTGTGGTTTATGGAGTATCAGTTATCTATTGTGGTGCTTACAGAGTTTATTTATTTATCTATCTAATGCCTATGTATGAATAACACTTAAAATGCAAAAAAGAGAGAAAGAGAATTTTAAAGGGAGAAAAATATTTTGAAAACAGTGTATAATGAATAATAGAAGAGCAATTTTAAGCAGAATAGCAATCAGATTGAGATGTCTTTAAAAAACCTTTAAAAAAGGAGAAAAGAGGGAAAAATGTATTTAAAGCCTGTGTGTAATCAATGACAGAACATCAAAACCAAGAAAAAAATGAAAAGACATGGATTTTTAAAAATAATAGTGATAATATTTTTTAAAAATTTAAAAGGCATTAAAAGTGGGAGTATATATAATTGTTAAAGAAGTAAAAGTTAAAAGGTAATAGAAAATAGAACAGGTGAAAACAGATTAAAAAAAAAAGGGGGTGGTGGTGTTCTCCTGGAGACTGTGTGCTCTTACTGTAAAGTCTTTCTGTCTTTGTTCTGTTTTTGAAGCTCAGCTTGCTGTTTCCAGAGGCCCTCCATTGGTGCCTCTGTCTATGCTGCTCCCAGTGCCTGTTGGCAAGCAGATCACGCCCCCTCCCAACACTGGGTCAGGTGCAGCTCTTCTTTGCTGTGGGCGGGTGGGTCACTGCCCCTCCCGATGTTGCAGTTAGATGTTGCAGACTGGCCAGGTAGGAGGGCAGGTCATGCCCCCTCCCAGCACCGCAGTCCGGTATTGCGTTTCTGCTGGTAAGGCGGAGGGCCACCTGCCCTGTTCTGGCGCCAGTCTTTCCACAGCTCTGTGCCACTGCACGCTACATAGGGGGGCTCAGGGAAGACTGAGAAACAGCCCCGTCCCTGCTCCAGGCCAAAACCCAGCTTCTTGTTTGTCTTGGTGTAGCAAGTTCTCTGAGGGATCAGGACGGAAGGATCCTATCTGCCTTGGTCTGTAGACAAGTCTCCATCTGGCCTTTGAGGCTACTAAGTCCTTAGGTGCGGATGCAGGTTTTGCCCCTGCCCTCACCTGGGTGCTCATCGCCAGAGGATATGGTGGCTGTGCCTGAGCCCCGCCTCTCTTCACCCAAAAATTTTCCACAGGTTTTCAGAGATGGGGGTATGCACCCTTCCCCCCAGGGCACATCAGCTGTGTTGTTTTATGGAGGGCCCAGGTTGTTCTGCCCTGTGCACCCAGACCAATGGTGCGCAGCTCCCTACAGTCCCCTGGGGCTGCCTCAGTGCAGCCCCCCCAGTCCTCTACCCTTCTTGGGCAGCCTGGCCCTGCCCCCATCTACTGGCCCGTGTCTCCGGCTGTGTGTCACGGCAACCCTCTGTGTCTGTTTAAGTTAGTTCTGTTGGTCAAGGGCTGCTCTGTACAGATACGAACCTCGGAGGCTCCCCCTCTGTCCCACTGGCCTCTCGGTTGGAGAGGGGAGACCCAGCAAAAGAGCACCAGTCCTCCTTTGCCGCTCCCTCCTCGCAGGACCCGTCCAGCGCTGCTTTGCCTTTTGTTCTTTCTTTTTTCCTTTTCTCCTACCAGATTTTTGGCGTCTTTATCTTTTGAAGAGGGCGATGTTCTGTCGGAGTTTCGCAGGTGCTCTGGTTGGCTGAGTGGGTCTGTGAATGTGAGTCTTTGTGTATTTGTGGGAGAGGGTGAGCCACGAGCATCCTTCTACTCTGCCATCTTGGTCTCCTCCTCCTCCTTTCATTTTCTTCCTTTCTTCCTTTCTTCCTTTCTTTCTTTCTTCCTTTCTTTCTTTCAAATAATTGCCATCCTAACTTGATTTAGGTAATAATTCACTGAGACTTTGATCTGCACTTTGGTGATGTTGACCATCTTTTCATACAGCCATTGGCCGTTTGTAGGTCTATCACTTATTTATTTATTTATTTATTTATTTATTTATTTATTTATTACCCCTGAATTGTAGAATTTCATACAGGTTTTGGATGTTAACCTCTCATGAGATATATGATTTCCAAATATATTTTCTCATTGTGTCCATTACCTATGTATTCAGATGGTTGACTTCTTTTCTGTGCAGCTTTATAATTTTATTTAGTCTTAGTTGTCTATTTTTGCTAGTATTGCCTTGCTTTTGGTGTCAGATTCAAGAAATCATTGGCAAGACCAATATTATGAAAATTTTTCGTTCTCTTTTCTTCAAGAGATTTTATAGTTTCAATGTGTTACATTTAATTGTTTAATCCATATTGTGTACATTTTTGTGTGTAGCATAAGATATGTCTAATTTAATTCTTTTGTATGTGAATATGTAGGTTCTCAATACCATATGGTAAACTATCTTCTTCCCATTATGTAGTCTTACTCCTTTGTCCAATCATTTGTCTCTTCATGCATTGGTTTTTCCTTGAGTTTTCTATTCTGTTCCATTGCTCTATATATCTGTCTTTATGCCAATATTGCACTGTTTTAATTACTGTACCTCTGCAAATTTTGAAGTTATGAAATGTAAGGTCTTCAGTTTTGTCCTTCATTCTTATGATCATTTTGGCTATTTTAGTTTTTTTGGTGCTAACATGTTAATTTTAGGACTACATTTTCTATGTCTTCAAAATGTTATTGGAATAATAGGGATTACATTGAATCTGTGTATCACCTTGGTAGTAGTAATTTTAGTAATTTAAATTTTCCAAATCATAAACATGGAATATATTTTTATATGTTTGTGTCTTCCTTAATTTCTTTCAGCAATTGTTTGCATTTTTCAGTGTATGAGTCTTTTATCTCCTTGGTTGTTTATTTCTAAGTATTTCATTCTTTGATACTGTTGTAACTTCTCACATTTCTCTGTCCTTCTCACAATTACCTAGCAAAAGAGAACCCTGGTTAAAATTGACTTTTGCTTACTCTATAACTTCTCCTGAGCAACTCAATGATGATGGAGGGAAATGTACAAACATGTTGACTAGTCTCAATTTAAATTTATGTCAAAAACCTGAAGTGGGTCCTCTACACTGCCAAGTGATCCCAGTGCATATCTCTAGTCCAGTAGTTTTCAAAACATTTTCTCTAAGCTCCATATAGTAAATATTGTTAAAGTTTGTGGGCCATGTATCCTATTTTGAAAATATTCAACTCTTCTATTGTAATGCAGTCATAGATATTATGTAAAAAATGAGCATGCCTGTGTTCCAGTAAAGCTTTATTTACCAAAAAACAAAAACAAAATCAGTCAGTGGCCAGATTTGGTCCATGAGCTACAATTTTCTGACCCCTGCCCTTGTCAATTTATTTTTTCATTCCCAGAAATGAATATTTCAGATTTTCTTTTCTATCTTCAGTCTTCCAACTCCTTCCATTTTTCTCTCTCTGAGCTAATGAGCTTGTTTAAAAAAAAATATATATCATTGAGAACATAGAAGCCATCAAAGAACACAGCTTGATCTTCCTACCATTGAGTACATAATCTAATTTGCATCAGTAGATATTACCATCTGTTCCTTCCTGGTTGCTAGAGGTAAAATATGTTTCTGCCTAAAGCTAACCTTTTCCACCTGAGTACTGCTTAAAGATGTCACTCCTTGATTTGTTGTCCCTTCTGCATCATGTTTCTGTTTCTTGTTAATGATTATTTCTCATAAGCAAAGATAATGTTATACTTCCTTCCACTGTAAAAAAAAAAATCTAACTATATCATAATCTCTTAGCCCCTTCCAACCTGATTTTTCTCCTTTTTTACAGTAAAACTCCTCAAACATTTCTTCACCTTCTCATCTCTTTTTGACCTACTCCAAATATAATTTTGTTTCTACCACAACTTTTTCTCAAAATCCAAGGATTTCATGCTACCAAATGGTCAAATTTCAGTTCTTATCTTTCTTGATATCTATTTTGCACAAGGGATTAATCATTTCTCTTTAAAACACTTTGACTAGGATTCTCAGACAATAAAAATTCCTTGTTTTGTTCTTACCTCATTACTCACTCTTTATGCAGTAGCCTTTTTTTATTCATCCTCACCTCCCTGACTTCTAAATGTTGGAGTATATCAAGTACTTGTCCTTGAATCTCTTCTCTATAGTCTCTTCTAGGGTGATTCCATTCAGTTCAATTACATTTAAATTATACTTAGACAAGATATTAATGACTCCAAAATGGATATCTTCAGCTTCAACCTTCCTCTGACCTTCAGACCCATATTTAAAACTTCTTATTGGGCATCTCCACCTGGATGCCTAATAGGCATCTTAAATTTAACATGTTCAAAAATGAACTCTAGATTACACCTCCACCTCCTAATAAAAACTCCCGTATCTATCTAGTCTTCCCTGCCACAGTATTATCACCATTCATTAATGGCTTAGGTCCAAAACCTAATAAACTTTCTTAACTTCTCTTTGTTTCTCATACTCTGTATCTACTCTGTTAGTAAATTTTGTTGGCTCTAACTTCAGAATATATCTAGAATTTGACCACTTCTTAAACACTTCTATTGCTGCTACCTGGTCCAAACCACCATCATCTCTTGCCTAGACTATCATAATATCCTCTTAATTAGTCTTACTGAAAATTATTTTACTTCTCTGCTTAAAACTCTCCATGATATTCTACCACACTTAGAATAATAGAGTCCATTTAACGCATATTTCTTCAGAAATACTGTAATAAAGAAACCTTGTTAACTTTGTATAACTTCACATAGCTAATATTTATTTGGCCATGAAACAACTTTTCTACCCTGAAAGTACTTATTAACATACTACAGAACTATTGGTCTATGAAAGAAAGATTTGGAAACACTGGGTAGACTTTTTAAAATTAGGATTAGAAATATATGATGCATTCCTTAGGTAAACTGTCTCCTACAATCTGATTTTCTACTAATTGGTTACTGCTATCATTTAACACAATATGTCTGAAGTAGTAGATTTCAACAACAACTTGAAAGTTGGTTTTGACAGTTTAAATCTTTGCCATAAATTAAGTTTCAGTGGTTAATGCACAATGGCAAGCAAAGATGTATTCCAGAGAAGAAGAAATACACTTCACCTCAGTTTCTAAGTATGTTGTTATGTCAATGAAAGTGGTTGTGAAAATAATGTGTTGCATAGAATCCAACTTAAACATACATTTTTTTTTTTACTTCAAGAAACTGAAGTTACATAGTCAAAAGTTTTCATTACTCGGCTACCTCTTTTTAAGTTAGAGAAATTATATTTCATGAAGTAGGAAAGCAGAATGATAGAGACACCTACAATGTGTGTGTGGAGATTTAGGATTTAAACCTAGCTTTGTCATTCACTAAACTATGAACTTAGATAAGTCAATTCCTCTTTCAAGGCCTCAGTTTTGGTATGTGCTAAAGAAATTTGAGGTGTAGGATTGACCTTCAATCCTCATTTCAGCTGATACTTAAGGATTCTAGCTAAAAGTAGTAGAATTGCTCATGTTTATGATTGTAAGAGAGAATTTGTGAACGTTTATAGAATTTCTCAGTGGAGCAAAAAATGTATCTTTGATAGTGTGGAAAATTTCACTGACACCATACGTTACACTTCTTTGATTTTACTTAAATATTAGTTTTCCTTTTTTTATATCCTCTACATGTTACTTGTTAAGTCCAGTCATAATATTGTAGTTAACCCTAGTCCAATGTCCACATATCACAGGTGACAGTTTTATTATTCCACCAATTATGGTTGAATGTGCAGTCGATCTGGCTGAGACATCTGTCATCACATTGATCTCCAAAGGTGACTGGAATGAACAGGCTGATAAGGCAGGTTGCCTCTCCCTACTTTACTGCCTTGCATGTATATAAGCTCTCAAAGTTACTACTATTGGAAGGGGATGACCAACTTTGATAAAGGGAGGGTCATTGTCTGTTCAGTGGTAGAGGAATAGAGGTATATAGACACAGGTTTATTTCCCTTTGCCAACCTCTACACAAGCTCTTGAGTTCAGTTACCCATGACTGCTATTTACTCTGCATTCAATCACTCTCTGTAGCCTGAGGCAATGTTAGAGGGTAAATGAGAGAAATGAGAAAGTAGGGCTTTCCAGAAATGTAAGAAAATATATTTATTGGGGCTTGTCTGTATCTTTTATAATGAATTAGATATACAACTAAAAACCATATTAAACTGAGCTACTTTTGAAACAAAATCAAGTTTTGTTCTAGATATATGCTGTATTAACTTGGAAATATCATGATAAATATTTGGTCAAGTTTTCATCTAAATGCCATATTGATTTGAGCACTGATGTATTAATTCAGCCAGAAATCAGACTAATGCGTGCAAATAGCTTGAATTAAACCATCACATAATTCAAAAAATTCAATAAACATGCTAGTTTTTTTCAGTGACTTGACTAGTTGTTTGACCATTGATAAATTTGACCTAGCTTTATGAAAGCATTTATTGTAAATTGACCATACTTCTGTGAAAGATACATGTGATTGCCAAGTAGCTTGTATATAGGTAAATAATTTTATGTGCCATAGAATTCAATCCATATGAGTGACATTAATTGTTTTCAGAATTTCTAAAGGGATGTAATTTCTTTAATGTTAAGAAGCATAGGTAGGGTAATTTTTAATAAACATAGAGGTTAGAAATATTCTTGGTGATCTGGAAGAATTTATTTTTTAAGAAGATATGTAGAGAAAATCTTTATGACTTTGATTGGATTAGGCAAAGATTAGACACAATATCAAAACCAGAATTCATAAAAAAAAAAGACAATCAAAACAAAATCTTTTGCTCTGATAAATACACTAAAATAATGAAGACAAGTCTCAGACTGGGAGTAAATATTAGCAAACTTAAATTTGGCAAAATATATGTATCCAGAAAGTATAAAGAGTACTCAAAACCCAATAATAAGAAAGCAAAGAATCCAATTTTAAAAAGATGGGAGGGAATTCATGATAAGACACTTCTCCAAAAAGGAAATAAGAATCACAAATAATCACATTAAAATATGTTTGGCATCATTAGCCACTGAGAATATTCAAGTTAAAACCACAGTGAGACACCTCTATATACCTATTAGAATGAACACAATTAAAAAAAAAAAAAAAAACACCTAACAATATCCAGTGCTGAAAGGGGTGCAGAAAAACTAGAACTCTTAGACATTGCTGAAGGGAATGCAAATTAGTAAGCCACTTTGGAAAGTAATTTGGACACTTCTTATAACCTTAAAGATACACTTTCCATATGACTCTGGATTTATACATCTAGATATATAATCAGGTAAATTCTTATGTTACCATGAATATCTATACACCAGTTATGATAGCAGCTGTAGTTATAATTACCAGAAAATGTGAAAAACAAAAATGCTTTTCAACTGGTGAATAGAAAAAAAAAATGTAATTTATCTATACATTGTAATACTTCTCAACAATGAAATAAATAAACTATTAATGTACACAACAGCAGGAATGAATCTCAAGTGCATTACACAAAATAAAAGAAACCATACTCAAAAGACTATATACTGTCTTATTCAATTTATGTAAGTGGCAAAGGCAAAACTGTAGAAATGAAGAACAGATGAGTGCTTGCCAGGGTTAAAAACAGAAAGGGTTCACTACAAAAAGACACTATGTGGGAATTTTTTATGGTTATAGAAATGTTCTATATCTTGATGTAGATAGTTGGTTATACAACTTTACTTATTTATATGAATTCATATAACTTTATATCAAAAAGGATGAATTTTGTCTATATATTATATAACTCATTGCAAAAAATACGTGAAAAATAAAAGGATGTAATGTAGACTTTCAGAGATGAATTATCCTCAAGTGTATTTTTTTGGCTTTGTGAATATTTGATAATATAGTAGCTGTAGCTGTGAGGAGTGGATGGGAACCAAGGTCTGAATTCTAACTCTTTCCTTGCTACTATGTATCTTTAGGAAAAATATGTAATCACTATGTTCCTTAATTTTCTTCATGTGTAGAGTGGGGGGTAGTAATTGCCCCCATACATGCTTCGCAGGACTGTTTTGAGGGTCAAATCAGTTAATGAATGTGAAAGTAGTTAGAAAATAATAAAGATTAAAATTATATGAAGTGAGTAATTTTTCTTTGAGTGCCTGGCATTTGGTAGGTATGTCATAAATAATTACTGAATGAAAGGTGATATAACCCTAGTGTGAATTTTCTCTTACTAAATCTCACTGTTTTATTTATGGTCTGTGTCTTCCTGCTATATAGCATAATCACAGAATGCTTCCTAAGTGCCAAGAAATAAACTCAGAGTCAAGTTAAAGAAGGAGAAATTATAATAATAAAAGTAATATTTGTTGAGCACTTTTTTTTTGCCAGAAACAGTTTTTTCTTATGTATATTAATTAATTTAGTCATACCAACAATATTTTTAATTTTCATGACCATTTAAAAGATAAAGAAATTTAGACAGAAGGTATTTGTCAAACATTGTAAGTTAGAAATGTTGATGCAAAAATCAATTTCAAACATTCTGCTTCCAGAGCCAGTGTTCTAGGCTTCCTCCACATTGTCAACGAAGTTTATTCTTAAATACCTTGTGTGTGCTGGAGCTAAAGAAGACTATGGAAGAAATTAAAATTGAACTGAACTATGAGAGCCAGTTATTAGCTAAATAAAGAAAAGTGGAAAAGATAGCCCAGGTGCCAAGAAAGTCAAATTTGGGGTGGATCTGACTGAGTATATTTTGAGGCCTAAATTGCTCTTTAATTTGATGTGGTTGCTTTTTAAATCTATACTGACTTCCTAGGTTAAATAAGGCAGTATATAGTGGTTAATAGGGTAGACGTTGGAGTTAGAAACACTCTTAAGTATGCACTGACCACTTAAAGGGAACATTATGAATAATTTTACCTCTTTACATTTTTGTTTTCTCATCCAATATGAGGATAGTAACAGCACTTATATCAAGTTAAGAAAAATAATTAAAGGTAAATAACTGTGTACAATGCCTGGATCAAAATAAAGTTCAATAACTTTCAATAATGGTGACGATTATGATGCCTTTGTAGTTTTTATTACCAGATGTTTATATCACATAATATAATTCTAAAACTTCCAAACCTTTTGCCTTCCAAACGTAGTGGTCTGACACACTTCATTGCCACACTGAGAAAATATGACTCGCTGGGACCCTTTTAACTCATTAAGATAATATTTTGTTGAAAATTGATACCACTTCACATTCAGTAGTAGAAGTTAAAGCAGTCCTAGTCTACTGGACTCCCAAAGCTCCAGGGGAGCAGATTTAGGATCTTTTTATTACTACTACTAGCCATTTGTACTCTGTGGATTTTAGTTCATATGTCCAGTTATAGGGAAATAAGCACAAGTATGAAAATGCAGTCTGTGTATTGCTTGGGAATTGATTTTGACTGCCATATTTAAGCATTATGATTCAATATATTTTGTTTTGTTTAAGTCCTACTCTTTAAACATGCTTATATAATATTTAGAATAACAGAGGCCAGAGACTTCCATTTATCATTATGATTGAAAAACCTGTATTAGAATAACCCTCTAATTAGAAATACTACAGAAGTTGGACTTTTTTAATAAATAAATCCACTTGTTCAAAATCATCAGATAGCAAACAAGGCAGCCAGAACATGAAAGACCAATATCCCAGGGATAAGAGGAAAATACTGAAGAGAGTCTGACAGTCTCTGCCACTTTTTCCTTCAGAGAATTTACTAATTTCTAGATCACCATGAACTAAATTCTGAATAGACAGATGCATTTCAAAGCTTTTTGACAGTTTAATAGGGCTTAGGAAACAAAGCAGAATTTAAGACAGCCAAGGCAGCCAAAAACTGAAGTGCAGAATTTTTAAGACATTAAGAACTCTTTAGATGATTTAACAGCAGATTAAGCAAAACATAAAAGACTAGTGTCCTGGAAGATAGATCACTACACGAAGTTTTAGTATACATATAAATAAGGAGAAAAAGATAATGAAAAATACTAAAAAATGTTGAGTCATACGGGGCATGATATATATATATATCAAATATATATATATCATGCCCCGTGTATATATATATATATATATATATATATATATATATATATATATATATATAACATATATATATATATATATATATCAAATTAGCGCTCAGGCAGGATGACAACAGTGTGTTTGAAGTTATACTACAAGTACATTTCAAGATACATAGGCAAATGAGAAATTTGTAAAACTAAAACAACAAAAAAACAAAAAAAAAAAACCCAAAAAACCAAGATCGCGTCACACAAGCAAGAAGCACTTTGATCACCAATCAATCAAGAGAAATGTGAAAAATGCACTTGAGCACATCTTGGTGAAACTGATGAAAACAAATAAAACAAAAATATATGAAAATAATCAGAATAATGAACACATTACTTTTAAAGGAGCAACAAATGACATGATGCTTCAAAGAAAACAGTGGAAGTCAGAAATAGAATGACATTTACCTCTTTTTTAAAGAGCTAAAAAAAGGAAAAAGTGAACCCAAAATTCTATATCCATCAAACAATAAAAATAAAGGTTAAACAAAGATATTTTAAGATAAACAAATACTGACATAATCTATTGCCCACCAACCTATACCACATGGAAAACTAAAGAAAATTCATCAGATCTAAAAAATCAATCTTGGATTGAAGCATGAAAAAGTAAGAAAGAAAAAAGAATATTGAAAGTATAAATAATTAATTAAATGTAAATTAAGCCTTGTGGTCCCAGAAGACTTCCCTCCTTTTTGTCACACCTTTTAAACAACTAACCAGGCATTCATCTACAAACAAAGTGTATGTTAGGGAGTTATAAGATCCAGAATCATACACTAAAAGACCCAGGAGTAATCTTGCACACCTGTACACTCAGCAATAGGCTGATAGATCTCAATAAGTGCTGCAGAACCAGCAGGAGTCAGCAAACCTACCCCAATCCCTCTCAGTCACAGACAAGAAAAACCTGCAGAATACTGACTTGAGCAGACACTCACAGATGAGAAAGACTGTGTAAAACTCCAGTCTTATTAGGAGGATATTTCAGCATGCCATTGGAGGGAAAAAAAGTGTGAAAGTATTGGACAAGGTAAGAAAAACTTTGAAAACCCTGCCTATCTCCTAAAATGATAAAGTGCAGCACTGTAATAAGCAGCAGCAACAGACCCACAGGGGAAAAGGAGAGTGATGGGTGAGTGCTGAGCTACCCCAACTGTGTGGAACGCAGCTAGAGAAACCCATTTCACTTTAGCAGATCTGGATTACTGACCGAGGAATTTCATGACTAGGGAAAAGGAGATTGGGAAATTGACACATAAGAATATCAAAGGGAATTAAAGGGATGTGGTTACTGCTCATACTATCAGCTTAAAATGAACTGTTTTATCTATAAGTTTTTTTATGTAAACCTAGTGGTAACCACAAAGTAAAAACCCTGAGTAGATTCTAAAAGATAAAGAAAGGGAAATCAGAGTATACCAACATAAAAAATCACCAATAAAAGGCAGGGACTAATAGAGAAAAAAAAGAAACAATAGAACAACAAAATAGCCAGAAAGTAATGAATCAGGTGACATTAGTAAGTCCTTATATACCAATAATTACTCCAAATGTAAATGTATTGAATTCACCATACAAAGGGCACAGAGTGGCTAGATAGATTTAAAAAAAAAAAAGCAACATTTAACAATATGTTGCATATGATAGATTCACTTCAGATTTAAGCACAAGAGACTCACTTCAGATTTAAGTGCATGCATAGATTCAAAGGGATGGAAAATATTTTCCATTCAAATGACAATGTAAAGAAAGTGGAGGTAGCTATTTTTATATCATACAAAATAAACTTTAAGCCAAAAATGGAAATAAGGGACAAAGATGGTCATTATACAAAGATAAATATATATATATATTTACAGATTCAACATGGGAGCACCTCAAAATATTAAGCAAATACTAATAGTTCTGAAGGGAGAAATAGACATTAAACATTAACAGTAAGGAACTTCAACACAGCAGTTTCAGCAATGATAGCTTATTCAAGCAGAAATCAAAAAGGAAATGTTTTACTTGAATCATACATTAGACAAATTGGATATAACAGACATTAACAGAACATTCCATCCAACAGCAGTAGAATAAACATTCCTCTATATTGCACATGGACCAGTCTCCAGGATAGATCATATGATAGGCCAAAATTAAGCCTTAGCAAATTAAGGAAATTGAAATCATATCAACTATATTTTCTGGCCACAATGTTATGAAGCTAGATATCAACAATAAGAAAAGCTGGAAAATTTAGTAGCATGTGGAAACTAATAACAGTCTCTTGAACAATGTGTTAGAAGAAATCAAAAGGGAAATGAAAGCATATCTCAAAAGAGATGAAAATTGAAACACAATATACCAAAACTTATGAGATCCTGCAGAAGTAGTTCTGAAATGGAAGATCACAGAAATAAACACCTACATTAAGAAATAAGATCTTCCTGAAGTAGGGTTCCTTCTGGATATAAACCCAGGAGTGGGAATCTTGGGTCATACGGTAAGTCTATTCCTAGTCTTTTGAGGAATCTCCATACTGTTTTCCACAGTGGCTACACCTAACTGCATTCCCACCAGCAGTGTAGGAGGGTTCCCCTTTCTCCACAGCCTCTCCAGCATTTGTCATTTGTGGACTTTTGAATGATGGCCATTCTGACTGGTGTGAGGTGATACCTCATTGTAGTTTT